>NW_019256747.1:105032-125100 GCF_002742605.1 Olea europaea var. sylvestris
AGGAAGACATACAATGATATCAAAGTCCGTACTGGAATTGAACCCTTTGTTAGCATGCTTCCGCATCTCATGAAATCTGTTGGAATATGGAAAAACGATTCCATGGAGTTGAATGTGGATTTTGATTTCTCTCTTCCCCAACAGAAAAATGGGCAAGTTTTTTTTCCCTCCACTAACAGTTAAACATATTATGACATGCTGGATTTCATAGCTAATATTCTATTTTTTGTGTTCCTAGACATGATTGTGGCATTTACGTGGTCAAGTACGCGGAGTACATGCTACATGACGATATAGGATCCATGCCAATGAAGTTTGATGCGGGGAGAGCTCGGTTGGATGTAGCTTCACTGTTGTTCAAACATCGCGAAATCGAGAAGACTAGAAAGCTGGTGCAGTCTACTGGTGGGGAAAGCATTGTTTTAGAGTGATAGTGCAATTAGAAGTAACATGTTGTAATAGATGGAAACATTGTCTCGTGTTTTGAAAATTCGTTTGTAATGACAACGCAGTTCTTACTTTTATCTGTTTATATCAAAAAGTTCATTAATGTTTGGGGACTTTACTACAATATTTTTTCAGAAGTTTCACTATATATCATATTTTGCTATATTGACACTGTATCGAGGACAAAGTCTCAAAATTTAATGGTTACCTGTAGTTTTTAGGATTATCACAGGTCACCAGTTTTTAGGATTATCTGCAGTTCCAAGGTCACTGGTTTGTGTAATTTGGTCAAAGGTCAATTCTCATTGTCACATGTCACTGCACCCTGGTCACAGGTCATAGGTCACAGGTCACTGGTTACCTGTAGTTTTTAGGATTATCACAGGTCACTAGTTTTTAGGATTATCTGCAGTTCCAAGGTCACTGGTTTGTGAAATTTTTGGTCACAGGTCAATTCCCATTGTCACAGGTCACAGGTTACCTGCAGTTTTTAGGATTATCACAGGTTACCAGTTTTTAAGATTATCTGCAGTTCCAAGGTCATTGGTTTGTGTAATTTGGTTACAGGTCAATTCCCATTGTCACAGGTCACTGGTTACCTGCAGTTTTTAGGATTATCACAGGTCACCAGTTTTTAGGATTATCTGCAGTTTCAAGGTCACTGGTTTGTATAATTTGGTCACAGGTCAATTCTCATTGTCACAGGTCACCGCACCCTGGTCACTGGTCACTGGTTACCTGCAGTTTTTAGGATTATCACAGGTCGCCAGTTTTTAGGATTATCTGCAGCTTCAAGGTCACTGGTTTGTGTAATTTGATCACAGGTCAATTCCCATTGTCACAGGTCACTGCACCCTGCTCACAAGTCATTGTATATTGTTCACAGGTCATGAAGAATTATTACAAGTCAATCCAATCTGGTCACAGGTCATTGAAGATTTGTCACAGATCATTTCATACTTTTGTCGCAGCTAATTGCAACTGAACCACTTCCATTTTCCTGAGTCTTTGCAATATGTCATTGGTCATCTTTTGTTGGTCACAGTTTATCGCATATTTGTCACATGTCATTGGATATTTATCGTATGTCACTTCATCCTAGTCACGTGTCTTGATAAATGGTCACAGGTCTCTGCATATTGGTCGCAGCTCATTGACATCTAGTCACAGATCATTTCATATATTCACAGTTGATTGTACAGGGGTCACAGGTCACTGCATTCTGGTCACAGATCATTTTATATTGGTCACAAGTCACTGCATTCTGGTCACATGTCATTAATAATGATCATAGTTAATGCATACTAGTCACATGTTATTGTAGAATGATCACAGATCATTAATATGTGTCATCCAATGTTTTGCATCCTACGTTTACAAAAAATCAATGAATGGAAAAACGAGGGAATTATAAAAAATATATCAATGTGTATTTCCAGTCTTCATCCTCTTCCTCTCTTTATTCTTGTTGCTTTGACTCAACGGAACTAAGCTGCTGCATGTTCTACGATTGTGACCACTTTCACCACACCGACCGCATTTGACGGTTATGTTTTCCTCGTACGCTGGTCTGAATCTCTTCTCAGTAGGCCTTCCACAACTTTGCTTTTGATTAGGTGCAATTACAACTATGTCATGGACATCATTTGGCACTGTCCATTCAGCTGGATTTCCTACCGGAAAAATGGTTTCTTGGTATGTATTTCTGAATGCTTCACTTGTGTAGTAGTAGAAGCAGTATTCATATGGATCTATCTTCATACTCGCAAACACAGCCAAAGCATGTGGACAAGGTAGTTGATCAACTTGAAGCATCCTACATGTGCATGTCCGGTTTTCTATATCAACAACGAAAGAGGAACTTTCACCGTTAATTGAGAACATTGCCTGATTAATAGGGAAAACCTACAGATATAGACTCAAGTTATAGGCATAACAAGTCACGTAATTAAAAAGTAGGACACAGATGAAATTGCATGTCATGTAGTTATATATAATATTCCACAAATATTACTGAAACACAACGGTATAGATCACAGCAGAAGTCACAGCACATGTCACAGATCAGTTCAGGTAAGTCACAGATTATAGATTAGGTCACAGTAATCAAGTTTACCCTCAAGTTTCTCATATCTGTACTCATTTCCCTCATCTTCTTCTCATACTTGATTAACAAGATTGTAAAAGTTCCTTGCGCGTCCTCCTTATGTCTACAGAACCAAGATTGTAGAATTTGTCTCAATGACTCCAACAAAGCTAGAATAGGGTAGTTCTTGGCAGACTTTGTGATCGCATTAACCGACTCCACAATATTCGATGTCATTGTGGAATACCGGTTTGAAGGCATGTGGAAACGTGACCATCTCTCAAGTCCAACTTCGTCCTACAAACAAAAACATGGAAATGTGTATCATATAGTGTACAGTACCATGTTAAACGTATTTATGTGAATATCATCATAGGACAACGTATAGTATAGTACCAGATAACCCCTTATCTTCTCATTAATCGAGTCGAGTTGTTGCATGTAATATTCATATTCCAATAGTGTGTAGGCATGAACAACTGCATTGAATGCTTATGTTATGTTTTGTCCTGATCTCCCGTACCGTGATTTTAGATTTTGTAGTAGATGGTACGAACATATCCCGTGACATGCTCTCAGATACACGTTTTCAATCGCCTTTTTGATGCTGTTGTGACGATCCGACACGAAGCACAAACTGTCTCTATCCCCATATGCTTTTCTCAACTATCTAAAAAACCATGTCCAGGAGCTGTCATTCTCGTTATCCCCAATCCCAAAAGCAAGTACATAAATGCTGTTATTTGCATCTTGTGTACATGCCGTGAATAAGGTGCCACCATAATGTCCATTTAGATAGGTGCCATCAACCACAACAACTGGCCTACAATGTTTCCATCCCTGTATAGATGCACCTAGTGCCATGAAGTAATAATTAAATCTATTGTGACCATCAATTTCTAGACTTGTGACTGATCCAGGATTTGTTTGTTGTAGCACAGAAAAAAGGCTGGTATCTTATTGAATGAATCAGTTGGATCACCCCTAAACACTTTTAGAGTTTCCTCTCGAGATCGCCAAGCTTGGACATAATTCAAAGATACTCCATATGTATGCAGCATGTCGTTGCGTATATTATTCTGTGTGTATATTGTGCGCGATGATGTATACTTGTACTTAATACAAGTTGATACAACCGTCTTTGTTACTTGCCTATGAGTACTGAGTACGATGTTTGAAGTACATATGTGACCTTCTGCAATGTGTCTGATTTTAAACATATCTGTTCTGGCTAGCTTCGATGCTCTACATATCCAATTACACTCATCACGTGAACATTTTACAAGATAGTCTTTCTTATCGGACCGAACAACCACGTACTCAAACATGTTCTGGATTGCATAAAACGACAAGCTCAATTTCATTATCTTCTTATTACGGAAGACTCTTCCTTCCTCTACCTCCCTAGCATCTGCCACCGCCACAACTGTGACCTCATGCTCAAGATTGTCACCAGATGGATCCATTATTACTCCACATATGTCTGATGACATATCTGTTAATGAAAACCCTTATTCGTTCGATTGAACATCAACTGAGAGCGCAATAGGTTGTTTTTCGATATCTGTAGTTGTCACCTCGATGTGAATTAGATATTTCGCAGGGTCACGACTCATATCCTTTAAAACCATGTAAGAAATGACATTCTTGTCACTTTTGATTGCTATTGGAGGCATATCACTGTTTAAGACATACTTCATTGTCACGGCAACTTTTGCAGGGTCAAAGCTAAACTCTTTCATAACTGTGTCGGCAATCCTCAAATACCCGCAACTACGATCAATTAACACCTGTGACACTTGTGATCCATTCACAATCTAATTGCAAATGGGTCAAAATTACGTTAATGGTTAAATGTCACAACAAACATATATCGAATCTCAAGTATCATTGTCACGTATTGAATACATTCAGGTCACATAGTTTTATTTCCTAGATTTTTTTTACGAGAGGTCACAGATCATTGCAGAGGTCGCGTGTGACATTCAAGTCTTTGTATATTGGTCACAGTTAATTGCATGTCGGTCTCAATTCTGTTAAATAATCACAAGTCAAAGCAAACGCATGTCGTATCTTGAATGTCATGGTCATACATTGAATACATGCAGGTCACATGTATTCAATGTGTCACAATTACATGCAATAATCGGTCACAGTAACTAAGTATAGATCTGTCGCATATGATTAGATTCAAACAAGAGCATCAATATCATAAAACACATATTCAAACACGTCACACATTTCGAGACACAAACACCCATGCATACTGAATGCATGAGGTTATATCTTGTATCCAGGGTCACATGTTTTCCATAATGGTCACAACAGTTTCGAACAGCAATGTCCGATATTCATGATCACAGTTCTGTCAAAAATCACATTTTTGATCAATCGAAGCTTGTCTAGCGTGAATAAACGACAAATTATAATGAATAAATCGCAATTACACACCTGATCAATTTAATTACACGCCTAAATAATGTAATCAGCGATTGTTCGAGACAATGTGTTTTAATCCGACCTCATACGACCCGCGACTGTAATTTGTGACCAGAATTCGATTTCACCGTCACTTCCGCAAGAGCCGGCCGTAATTGGATGTATTTTCAGATCTTCTGGCTATTGGAATCAGATTGAAAGATGAATTATTCTTTTTTAGGAGAATCCTGATATTATGGTATCTCAGCCTCTTTGTTCGAGATTGTTTTCTATATCAAATTATATTAATATTTATATTTATTTTTAGGCTAATTTCTGATTTTTGAAATATGATACTTATTTTCTTATTTTTGAAATGCCCTATACTTAATCTCTTGTATGTGAAATTTTCCCTAAAATTAAATTAAATGATGAGCTTTAGTTATTATATAAAAGCATTATAATATTAGATTTTAACATTAACCTAAATTTTTTAATTATTGTGCCACCTTTTTTTAAACTCTGATTGTATGTCGAGAGTCTTACGACGTTGAAGTCTTGAAGAAGATAGTAGATGCAAATAGAGCAGGTAATTCACCATATATTTGAATATTTTTTTAATCATTAAATTACATAAATAAGTTGTTTCAAAATTACTTTCGAGTTTGTTGTTTGTACATCAATATCGATTAATTGATTCAATTGTGATATTAATTTTTTATTTAATTACTATGAATTTTATTTGTAGATTGAATTGTTACTAATCATATCTGGTTCAAATTCTGTTGGAATCGATACAGGAAGTAATGTTTGTTCAACTTTTGAAGAAGATTTTAAGAATCCATTGTAGGTATGTTTAAAAAAGGTGATAAAACAGGAGGTGGAGGGGGTTAATATTAAGGAAAATGCCTTGTGTACAGGGAATATTTCACAGATCTTCTATATGGTAGTCACATGAGGTTCGTGAATATTTTATTGGGATGGGCTCCATTGCTGTGTGTATTCTGTAAAATATATGTATAATTTTTTCTGTAAGTGTAGCACTGTTGTAATATTAATTGGCCTCCCTAGCATCTGCCACCGCCACAACTGTGACCTCATGCTCAAGATTGTCACCAGATGGATCCATTATTACTCCACATATGTTTGATGACATATCTGTTAATGAAAACCCATATTCGTTCGATTGAACATCAACTGAGAGCGCAATAGGCTGTTTTTCGATATCTGTAGTTGTCACCTCGATGTGAATTAGATATTTCGCAGGGTCACGACTCATATCCTTTAAAATCATGTAAAAAATGACATTCTTGTCACTTTTGATTGCTATTGGAGGCAGATCACTGTTTAAGACATACTTCATTGTCACGGCAACTTTTGCAGGGTCAAAGCTAAACTCTTTCATAACTGTGTCGGCAATCCTCAAATACCCGCAACTACGATCAATTAACACCTGTGACACTTGTGATCCATTCAAAATCTAATTGCAAATGGGTCAAAATTACGTTAATGGTTAAATGTCACAACAAACATATATCGAATCTCAAGTATCATTGTCACGTATTGAATACATGCATGTCACATAGTTTTATTTCTTAAAAAAGTATAATTTTTGTGATAAAATGATGGAAGGAACTTGTACTAGGGTTAGAGTACATCTTATGAAAATACCAAATAAAGGCATTGGGGCTGGCAAAAAGGAGAAAGCTAGCGATGTGAATGACATGATAAAATTAGAGGAGGAAAGTAAAAAACAACTAAAAAAGCTTACACCAAAATAAGTTCTGTTACACCCTTTTCTGAACTGCCTCGGAATGCCCGCCACCACACATTTCGACTTGATAGACACCCATCCAAAGTGTTTCCAAAGTGATCCCACCAATGTCAACGACCTGATAGCACACTGAGAGACATAGACGATCCTGCTGAACTGACCGAAGCGCCCTCGCCCTGAGGCCCAGGCGAAGTGCACCTCTGTCAGAAGATCCGCCGCCAATTTCAGAAAGAGATTTTTGCCAAGATCCTCTGTGCATCTAAGGTTTAAATTGATTTGACGTCTCTATAAGGCTAGTTGATGTGACTTATCAACTTTATGTCAACTCAACTCGGGAGAAACAAACTGTCCGTTCACTCTACAGACGCGGATGATTGACGCCTATGAGCGGACGTCTCATACAATCAAATGCATACACGTGTCCCACATCCAATAGTTCATTCCACCTATAAATACCCAAGGTTTGGCAAGAGGCAAAAGTAATGAAACTCTTACTACATAGCACTCCATAGCAAGTTTATATATTTTCTCCTCCCCCTTATTATTATTTTGCACAACCCCTGGGTACTGTTCCGACCACCTAAACCTGACTTGACCGTCGGAGTGTATACGGCTGCCACCACCCCCGCTGGTCCCGACCGTGTGCGTCTGACCGTGCGTTGATTGTGCGCAGGGAGAAATACGTGGAGTAGCTATCGGTTGACCACGTGGAAGGTCCAATTTTCGAGGTCAACAGATTGGCGCCTTCTGTGGAAAACACTTCCCATTGAAAGTTCTGCATTCTCCACCGGAGAAATCACCAGAAAACTTGTGACTAACCTTGAAAAGGGCAAGTTCTTGAAGAAGAACAAAGTCAAGTTATAGCCATGAAGACCCCATGAGAGAGGTCTTTGAAGAAGAGATGCTCCATAACAATGTCACTCACTAGAGACCCCATCACCGGCATCGCTGAGGCGCAAGAACGGCCATGCTCACTGAAGGTATGGCTCAAATAGCGACGGGCATGAGGGACATCACAGCTCAGAATTTGGCGATGCATGAACTTCTCATGCAAGCCCAGGGTCATCAGGGTATCAAATGCCCCAAGGATCTTATCCGGTGCAGGAAGCCCCTGTATCTCGCTCCCGAGGCCATATGAGCTAGCACATAGAATGCCCCCTCCAAAGAGAGATGGACGCCGAAGCCACATCTTATGTGCAAGGGAACCAACCATCAGAACCACACTTGGAGGACAATTTTCCTCGAGAACATGAGGAACAGAGGTCGATAAGCATCTTCGACTGGATAGGGGAGGGTCCTAGCAATAGGGTCCGATGAGTAAGAGGATCAGTTCGTCCAGATCACGAGCAAGAATAGGCTCTCTCTCCTCCTAGAAATAGGAGAGACAGAAGGAACCTAGTAGATTGGGGAAGTCGAGGAGAAGCACCTCCACCCCCAGAACATTCAAGATGATGAAGGGTCAGATGGGCCTTGTCTATCTTATGAGATTGACGATGATGATGATAACCTCCCTTTCTCAAGGGAGATCCGAAGCTTCCCAATGCCAGCAAATTTCATGCCCCCTAAGATCCCCAAGTATGAAGGAAAGGAGGACTCAGAGAAGCACCTCACCAAGTACATGACACAGATGAGCCTAAGGGAAGCCTTGCTCGCTTTGAAATGCAGAGCCTTCCATTTAACACTAGGCGGAGCCACCAAAGTGTGGTACAGCAGGCTTTCCTTCCCTAAGCATTAGACGTTGGCCTGATCTGAAGAAAGCATTCTTGAACTAGTACCTCTCATGCAGAGAAGGAGAGGCACCAGTGCAACGCCTGCAAGATATGAGGCAGGCCCCTGGGGAGATGCTAAAAAGCTATCTCGTTAGGTTTACAGACGAAATCACCTACTGTGAACAGGTCACTGACAGAGAAGCCCTTTCAGCCCTGAAAGGCGGGTTCAACATGAACACTTTGTTCTAGAGCGACGTGCGCAGCAAGAATCCCTCCACCTATGAGGAACTGGTGAAAATGATGAGAATGGAAATTGTGAGTGAAGAAATGATTGATCATCGCAATCGTACCGTGCAGGGACTCCCTCCGCCTCAGAGGCAGGTAGGTCGAGGACTCGTAGCATACCTTGTTACTCAGCAATGGACTCAAGCAGGTCATACAATAGCTTCCACCTCTGGATAGGCGCTGGCTTCGGCTACATTGAATGCAGTTTCGATATTGGCATATGAGAATGCTCCTGCCGAAGCGAGACCATCCGGAAGAGCTGATAAGAAGAAGAAGAAGAAGAAGAAGAAGAAGAAAAGGTCAAACAAACCCTTGAAGGGGGCAAGGTTTTGTACGTTCCATCAACTGTATGGGCATGACACTAGTGAGTGTCGAGATGCCAATCAAGGCCCTGATCGAAGCAACCAATACCCTTTCAGCAGGAATGAATATCCTCACAGATCCGCCTCCCCGAGCAGGAGGGAGAGAGGGCATAGAGAGCAATCACCTCGGAGAAGAGAATTAAGGGACCGAGGTCAATCTAGATAGAGAAACCAGGACCAATTTTTTGGGAGCCAGGTCATCAGGGAAATCGATACCATCATTGGGGGACCCCACGTCGGTGGCAACACTAGGAATGCCCAAAGAAATTACACAAAGGAAGCAAAGGACTCGCCAATGATCACTTACATTGTTAATGAGTCGCAAGCAGCCGATAGGATGGTCCCAATCACCTTCTCCCAGGAAGACGTAAATGAGGTTCACCACCCCATTGTGATGCATTGGTTGTAAGAGCCGTAGTGGCTAGAAACGGACTGAAACGCATGCTCATCGACAATGGCAGTTTTGTGAACATATTGTTCAGCTCCACTTTTGACAAAATGGAAATTGAACATGGGTTGATCCCCGTGACCAACCCACTATTCGAATTCACTGGGGACAGCATCATCCCACGAGGGCGGATCACTCTGCCCATCGAGATGGGTTCGGCACCCCTAGTGGCCCAACACTTCATGGAATTTTTGGTGGTAGATCACATATCGACTTATCATGGAGTATTGGGCAGACCCGCTTTGAAAGATCTCTGGGCCATCACATCTATCCACTACTTGTGTATGAAATTTCCAATTGAACATGGGATTGTTACAGTTCGAGGCGATCAGATGGGCTCTAGGGCATGCTACTTAAACTCGCTATGAAAGTTCGAGCCCCGAACTGTTAATGTAATCCTAACTGAGGTTCTCGCTGAAATCATTCTAGACGTGGAAATGCTCGACGCCCCTGAATAAGGGCATACCTCTGAACAAGAGGAAGATGTCAACATGGAAGAGGCCCCTGAACAACGGCACCCTCTTGATGAGTTAGATCCCCGAATAATTGACTCTGAACCAAATGCGACCCCAATGGAAGAATTGGAGACTATCCCCGCCAACCCAGAAGACCCTAGTCAGGTCTTGCGTATAGGAAAGTCATTGTCCCCTGAAGCAAAAGTAGAGATGATAAGCTTCCTAAAAAGGAACTTGGATGTCTTCGCATGGAAGCCTGAATATATGGTGGGAATAGATCCTAGGATCAGTTGCCATCACCTTAACATCAACCCCTCCTGTGTCCCCCATAGACAGAAGAGGCGTGCCTTCAATCGGGAAAGGTACGAGGTATTGAAAGATGAAGTGAACAAACTTAGCCATAGTGGTTTCATAAGGTAGGCCATCTACCCGAAGTGGATATCCAACCCGTCCTGGTGAAAAAGCCCAGCGAAAAGTGGAGGGTATACGTAGACTTCACAAACTTAAATAAGGCGTGCCCTAAAGACAACTTCCCACTTCCAAGAATAGATCAACTTGTGGATTCTACTGCTGGACATGAACTACTGAACTTCATGGATGCATACTCAGGGTATAACCAGATACCCATGTTCCAACCTGATGAGGAAGCTACATCGTTCATTACGGACAGAGGTCTGTGTTGCTACAAAGTCATGCTCTTGGGATTGAAGAATGCCGGAGCTACATATCAGAGATTGGTCAACATGATGTTTGCCACACTCATTGCCAAAACCATGGAGGTCTACATGGATGACATGCTAGTCAAAAGCCTCCAGGCAGCCGAACACGTAAGTCACCTCGACCAAACTTTTTAGATACTTAGAAAGTATAATATAAAATTGAATCTCCTCAAGTGCACCTTTGGAGTGGCATCGGGTCAGTTCTTGGGGTATATTGTCAATCAAAGAGGAATTGAAGCAAATCCAGTGAAAATAATGACCTTGCTAGAGATGAGGTCACCTCAGAAACCAAAGGAGGTCCAAAGTCTCAATGGTCGTATAGCCGCACTCAGTCGCTTCATCTCCAGGGCCACAAATAAAAGCTTGCCTTTCTTCTATGTGCTGAAACAAGGAAAGAAATTTCAATGGACTTCAGAATGTGAGGAAGCCTTCCAGGTGCTGAAAAAGCACCTCGAAGAGGCGTCCCTCTTTTCGAAACCTCAACCGGATGAGTCACTACTGCTGTACTTAGTGGTTTCAGACATAGCGGTCAGCGCCATCCTAGTCAGAGAAGAAAGTGAATTCCAGTTGTCAGTGTACTACGTCAGCAAAGCACTTCTCCCAACTGAAACACGCTACCCAGACATGGAGAAACTAGCGCTCACCTTTATCATAGCCTCAAGAAAACTGAGGCTGTACTTCCAGGCCCACTCAATTCTAGTTCTCACCAACTTCCCATTGAAGCAGGTGATGCAAAAAATAGACGTATCAGGACGCCTGCTAAAATGGGCAATTGAGCTCAGTGAGTTCGATCTAACGTTCCGACCTCGACACGCCATCAAGGACCAGACCCTTACTGATTTTATGGTTGAGTTTGCCAAAGTCCCAGAAATGGAGGCAATAATGGAACCAGCCGAGCCCCCCACATCAAAACTGTTCGTAGATGGGTCCTCAGGATAGACTGGCTCAGGGGCAGTAACTCTCAACTTATAGTGAACTAGGTCAATGGAAACTTTGCAGCCAAAGATGGTAGCATGATTGCATACTTGAAGTTGGTTATGGACCTAGTTCCTCATTTTGAAAGGTTCGAACTGACTCAAGTCCCCCGTCTGGAGAATGTACATATAGACGTCCTTTCAAAATTGGCCAGCAGTAAGGATTCAGAGCTGCTAAAAGTCATCCCTATTGAGCACTTATCAAAGCCCTCTACCTCCGGAGGTGAAGAGATACTATGGATATAAGGCACCCCATTGTGGATGCAGCCTATCATCGCCTACCTGAAGGATCAAACACTGCCTGCTTCTAGAAGCGAGGCGAGGAAGTTAAGAAGAAGGGCTGCACACTTTGTCCTACAAGAAGATACACTTTACAAGAGAGGCTTCGCCTCGCCACTTCTTCAATGCGTGGGAGGCAAAGAGGCCACATACATACTCAGGGAAATCCATGAGAGAATCTGCGAAAATCACTCCGGAGGAACGGCCCTGGCACACAAGGTTCTCCGTCAAGGCTACTTTTGGCCGATCCTGAAAAGGGAAGCTTGCCAGTTTGTCCAGAAATGTGATAAGTGCCAGACCTTCTCGAACATACAAAGATAGCCTGCTCAGAGCCTCTCCGTAGTAACCAGCCCTTGGCCATTCGCCAAGTGGGGCATTGACTTCATTGGTCCACTCCTAAGAGGAAGAGGAAGTGCAACTTTCGCCATTGTCGCCATTGACTACTTCACTAAGTGGGTCAAGGTAGAACCCCTTGCCAGGATCACCGAGGTGAATACTACCAAATTCCTCTGGAAAAACATCATTTGTAGGTTCGACATTCCCCACTCCTTAGTGTCTGACAATGGAAGGTAGTTTGACAACAGGAAGATGCGAGACTTATGCGACGAACTAGGTATAAAGAAGGACTTCTTAACACCTCATCACTCCCAAGCAAATGGGCAAGTTGAAGCAGTGAACAAAACTATCAAGCACACCTTGAAAAGGAAGCTTGACACCTCAAAGGGGGCCTGGATTGACGAACTCCCCCACGTCCACTGGGCTATCAGAACTTCTAGCTGAATTGCAACAGGTGAAACACCATTTTCCATGACCTACGGAGCCGAGGCCATGAGCCCGGTCGAGGTTGGGGTCCCATCACACCGACGGATACACTTCAATGAGATTAGCAACGATGAGGCTCGAATAAGTGAACTGCACCTCCTTGAGGAAAGGAGGGATACCTCCCAAGNTATCAATGATGAGCCTTTGTTCCGATCTGATCTCAATATTGTCTAATGAATCGATTGTTCTGATATGATCTCAGTTGTAAATTTCCTAGCTTACTAAGTGCTGGAATTACCTTGGTAAAGTGTGGTGTAATTTATCTCAAGTGATGAAACTTCAGTTCTGTGCCACATCAGTTAGTAAATAGTTTCCTCAGTCCTTCAATATGTTTACTTAAGTGATCCGATCTTCAATTATTAACTGATTAACGTTAAGAAGCTCTTTACGTTTGCTTAAGTGGTCCGCTTCATATTAACTTAAGTGGTCCGATCTCAAATTGTTAACTGATTAACATTAAGAGTCGCTTCATGTTCGCTTAAGTGATTTAACTTATATTAACTTGAGTGGTCCGATCCTCAATTATTAAATGGTTATTGTTACGAGGCGCTTAGTCTGATGTTTGTCATTCATACAAGTATAAACAGATCCAAAAGGTAAGAAAGTAGAAGCACAAATACTTAGCAAAAAGTTCATTTCATTTAAGGAGAATTGAAGTACAAGAAGGCCGAAGCCATTACAAAAGATAGCCCTATTCTAGTGGAGGGACTTTTGCCTTGACCGCTTCTGTATCGACTGCCTCCGGGGCCTTCGGAGCTTCCTCAGGAAGCCTATCAGGACGATCTCCAGTTGGTCCCCCGAACTCTGCCTCCAAAGAGGTGATGTCCAGAGTGGGGTGGACCTCTTTCAGTCGACCCAATAAGCCTTGGGCACTCCAAGAGACCCAAAAATTGGCAAAGTCGTCATACAGGAGATGGTCTTCGAAATGGTCGATGAAGTTTTGAACTGCCACCTCCCCTGCAGACTTCAACTCCTCATTCAAGGAGGCAATCTCCTTAGACTAAGCCTCTGCCTTCTGCCTCAGCTCTGCCTTCTCTTTGTTTGAGGCCTCCAGAGCCTTGGTGGTAAGCTTGTGGTGCTCGTTGGCGTGATCAACTCGTCGAGTTATAGTAGCCACTTGGCACTCCACCTCATATAACTCCTTCTTCAGCCGCCCTACTTCTACTTTGGCGGCAGTTAGCTGGGCTTCAGCCTCCTTCTTTCCCTCCTCCGCTTGCGTGGCCTTGGCCTAGGCCTCTTGCATGGCATCCCCATAGTGCATCGCCTCCTCGAGGCGCTTGGCAAGGTCCTCCCTCTTGGAGTTCAGATCCTTCACCAGGCCCTCGAGTTGGATGCTTGTACTTAGGGCCCGAGCCACGCAGGCGCTGTTGGCAGCCACCAAGTCTTCGGTCCATTATTTGTTGTGGACCACCACCACTGTAGCTATTTCTGGAGGAAGGGCCTCCAACACTTCCCTCATCGGCTCCTCCAGATTTATGCCCAGAAAGTCGACCTCCTTAGAGGGACAGGGCCTCTTCCTCTTCTGCTGCCCAGGCACTTGAGCGATTAGCACGACAACAAGTGGTGTTGTGGTCGGGACAGTGGCAGCCTCAGATGGCGCAGGCCTCTTCTTTGGAATGGCCACCCCAGTTGGAATTGTGGTTTGCTTCAGAACGGGGGGTGGCCTCACCACAGTTGGGCGTTTTGAAGGGAGGGCGCTCTTCTTGCCCTTCCTCCGGATGTTAGCCTTCGGGTCCTCCGGTACCTCTTCCTCCATCGAAGGCTGAAGCCTCTTACTGGCGTTCACCAGATCTTCTATCTACTTCTTGTAGGAGGAGGAGAAGGCCTTAAGTGCCCGTGCCTCTGCTATCATCCTCTGGATGGTCTTAAAGTCGGGGTGCACGGGCATCTTCTTATTAAAATTGTCTGCAAGGAATGAATGATGAATTAGTACAAGTGTTGAGAGTTCAGAATAAGGGGTAAAGGCTTCGGTCCAGTTACCTTGGGATGCCATCAAGTCGTGTGTAATGAAGTGAATGTTCTTTCGGATCAGCCTATGGTATGACCTCTTCTTTTAAGGCAGCTAATAGATGATGCAGATGGTTTCGAAGTCTTCAGATGACAGCTCGCACCAAGGAAGAACACCTACGAAAGAAATGTAAATATTAGGCGCGGTTCGATCCAAAGAGAAATATAAAGAAAAACAGCTACTATACTCACTAATTGTTGAGTACTTCGTCGGGACTGTAAGAGGTGCCAGGGGGTCCCCCTCTATCGTGTCCCATCGCCTAGCGGCCCAGCACCACGAGCTCTTCCATTCGTTGATGGAGCTCGGCAGATCGAGCACGAATGGAGTGTAGGAACCACATGAAGTAAGGTAGTACCACCTCTGGTCTTATCCCCCTCGACAGTTACCTTAGGTATGTAAAAGGTCTGGAAGACGGAGAGGGGCATCTCCACCCCTAATGACACCTCTTTCCACAACATCCAGGAGCCCACCATTTGGCTCCAGGAGTTCGGATTGAGTTGCATCGGGGCTAGCCCATAGGATCTAAGCACCATCTAAAAGAATGGGTGAATTGGCAGCCTAAGTCCGGCCCTAAGGATCGCCTCACTAATGGCCACACAACCCGGCCGAGGGTAGCAGGCCCTCTCTTCGGGTTCGGGAAGGATCAGATTTATGCTATCTGGGATCCTATATTCTACCCTAAGTCTCTCTAGGTTGGCCTCTCTTAGTTTAGATGAGTAATCCGATGCCCCTAGTGCACAAAAGTGTCTGCTGGGCTATCCGGTTGCTTCCATATATTTTCCCCCCTATTATCGCCTTGACTATTTCTGAAGAGGTCGCCACAATGGGCTCGTCCATCCTCACTAGTTCTAACCCCCTCCCCTCCCCTCCCCTCCCTGAACCAGAACACTCCTCAGAAGCTATTTTTTAGAAGTTAAAAATCCTAAAAGGTACTGAAATTTACGAGTTTGAAGGTTTTTCTAGCGAAAATGGTGTAAGGTCATCGGATGTTGGTATTTCTCGTCGGAATTTCTTAGAAAACGTCGAAAATCACAAATCGCTTGAGAGCAAAGTGTATTGTCTGTTTTCGCAAGGGTAGAAAGCTTAAGAAAAGCTCAAAGTCCACCTTTCATAGAAAGACCCATCCGATCTCCACCGTTGAATTCAAATGCGATCGATCTAAGCCGTTCGTCACATCTTCAATCTAGGCCGTTGAAATGAAATGCCGAATTTGATCTACGCCCAAGATGTCGCTGTGACCTTTACGCTCGCTTAAAATATGTCACCTCGGTCACCACCAGCCGTCAATAATAAGTAGTCGCAGCAGCCTTTTAGGAGAATGGGCATGGCACCCAACTGTTACCTTGGCAATATGTAACAGTTGTCAAATCATTTGACGTTTGAATCGCCTTGGATCGAACTCCTCACTCAACTTTACAAAGTTTAGACGCACCTGATGCGACGTCCCCTGTGGGTCATCGCCTCAGTCGCTGCGTTCCCTCCTAAGCTTTACAAAGTTTTAGCCATCTCCCAACGCGTCGGCCCCTGTGGGTCAGCGCACCGGAGGTAGATGAGCTTCTCACTCAACTTTACAAAACTTAGACGCACCTGACACGAAGTCCCCTGTGGGTCATCACCTCAGTCGCTGCATTCCCTCCCAACCTTTACAAAGTTTTAGTCATCTCCCAACACGTCGGTCCCTGTGGGTCAGCGCATCGCGACAAATGAGCTTTTCACTCACCTTTACAAAGTTTAGACGCACCTGACGCTAAGTCCCCTGTGGGTTATCGCCTCGGACGCTGCGTTCCCTCCCAAGCTTTACAAAGTTTTAGCCATCTCCCAATGCGTCGTCCCCTGTGGGTCAACGCACAGGCAGAAGATGAGCTCCTCACTCAATTTTACAAAGCTTAGGCACGCCTGACGCGAGTCCCCTGTGGGTAATGGCCTCGATCGTCACGTTGACCTTATTTCCTACTAATCGTCCAGTCTTGCAGCGCTTCGACCTCACATCGGTTATTGTTTCCCTTATGCAGTAATGAAGCTTTGGCGCATTTGCCTAAGATCATGGCTTCGGTTACTGTAGAAGCTCGACCCACAAGCTCCCACGAGTCGCGGTCCCCAGTACCGAGGCATCCACATCCGGTCAGAAAAGCAAGTCCACATATGATATAAATATTCATACCTGGACTTGGGGGACCACTGTTACGCCCCTATCTAAACCGCCTCGGAATGCCCGCCACCACACATTCCGACCTAATAAACAGCCATCCAAAGTGTTTTCGAAGTGATCCCACCAATGTCAACAACCTGATAGCACACTGAGAGACATAGACGATCCTGCGGAACTGACTGAAGCGCCCTGGCCCTGAGGCCAAGATGAAGTGCACCTCTGTCAGAAGATCCGTCGCCAATTTCAGAAAGAGATTTTTGCCAAGATCCTCTGTACATCTAAGGTTTAAATTGATTTGACGTCTCCATGAGGCTAGTTGATGTGACTTATCAACTTTATGTCAACTCAACTCTGGAGAAACAAACTGTGCGCCCACTCTACAGACGTGACTGATTGACGCCTATGAGCGGACGCCTCATACCGTCAAATGCATACACGTGTCTCACATCCAACGGTTCATCCCGCCTATAAATACCCAAGGTTTGACAAGAGGCAAAGGTAATGAAACTCTTACTACATAGCACTCCATAGCAAGTTTATATATTTTCTCCTCCCCCTTATTATTATTTTGCACAGCCCCTGGGTACTGTTCCGACCACCTAAACCTGACTTGACCGTCGGAGTGTATACGACCGCCACCACTCCCACTGGTCTCGACCGTGTGCGTCTGACTGTGCGTTGATTGTGCGCAGGGAGGAATACGTGGAGTAGCTATCGGTTAGCCATGTGGAAGGTCCAATTTTCAGGGTCAACAAGTTGCATTACCCCCTAGCATAGGAAGAGTTCAAGAAATTTTGGATTGAAAGAAAAGAAATGCTCTCTTGGCTGGAACAAAAAGCAAAAGTTTAAATCCACTCTCTAAGGCATTTAATAATCAAGCTCAAGTTCAATTAGATGCAGAGGTTGCTACGATGTTTTGTAACAGTGGACTTCCTTTTAATCTTTCTAAAAACTCATATTTTATAAGTGCCTTCACTTTTTCTGCTAATAATTCGATATTTGGAAACTTGCCTCCAGGTTATAATTTATTAAGAACCATTTTGTTGTAATAAGAAAAGGATAATGCTGAGAGTGAGTTGGTGCATACAAAAGGGAGTTAACATTGTAAGTGATGGTTGGAGTGACTCAGAAAAGAGACCATTGATTAATTTTATAGCTATTTGTGAGAATGGCCCCATGTTTATTAAAGTTGTTAATTGTTCAGAGGAGATAAAAGACAAGTACTTCATTGCCAATTTGTTGAAAGAAGTTATTGACGAGGTTGGTCATGAAAAAGTGGGTCAAGTCATTACTGATAATGCTAAAAATTGTAATGGTGTAGGAGAGATCTTTGAAGGTGTGTTTCCGCACTTCCATTGGACACCAGTCACCATGTGTAGTGCATACACAATATCTGACATTGGAAAACGTTTGTGTGGCAAAAAATATTGAAAGTAATTAAGAAAATTATGATGAACGTACTTGGATCACAGAAATACTTGGAGAGGTTATGCAAGTAAGAATTTCATGGCGAGTCATTCAATGAGGTTGGCGATCTACAATAAATTTGTATCTCTAAAACTTTTATCAGTTGCAGACAATTGTTTTGCTTCAGTGATCGTCATGCTTAAAAGATTTAGGCTCATTAAATTCGGGCTTCAATCAATGGTAACTAGTCTACTGTTGAGAATTCAACCTGCTGACCGTTCCTTGCTGTTAATTGTGCTTCCAAAATTGAAGAAACATGTTTACAAAATAACTTCTTTAGTGGAGACTTTCATCCAGATTTCGACACCTGACATCATGATGTCTATCAGATCAGAATCTATTGACTTGCAATATATAAATCTGGTGCAATTCTGACTGGGGACGGCAGCATCAATTTTTGAGAGATTAATTCATTTTTGAAGTCCGATCTCTACTCTCTCTTTCTTCCCCTGCGAAAAAGACCTTCTTCTTGGTGATTTAGGGTCTTTTATTTTGGATATTTTGGGGAGAAATAATCTAGGTTTTTGGATCTGATTGCTGACCATTTTCTTCCTGTGTGGAGACTCCATTTTTGGCGATTTTCAGATTTGTGAGAGAGACTTTATTCTTGGTTTTAGAGACGGCTTCTTGGGTTCTCTCTTCTCAGTGAAGACTTCATTCTCCTTTGTGGATTAGGGTCGATTCTTGAGTGTTTTCAGCAAGTAAATCTGGGAAATCGTGTAATACTATAGATGCATTTAGTAGGGTGCTTTTCTCTGTTGATTGTGTATGAATCTTAGTGATTCTATGAGGACAGTTCGGTTTTGGTGATCTATGTGATCCAGATTTTGATTCCTCAGTGGAGTGAGGCGTGATTTGTGCCTTATTTTAAAGATAAGTCTTGGTGACTTTATTTCTGTTATACTACTAAAACATTCTTGTATTTTACTGCTTGATTTTTGGGGCTTTATAGTGTAACCGAGCTTTATCCATTTTAATGGATGCTCAACAGGGAATAGGCATTAGAAGTGGTCACCAAACCTCTGGGGCTTCAGCCGAAAAATCTTGTGTTCATTTTACAATTTTCTATACTTTATTTTACTATTTGTTGTGTTTGGTTTAAATTTTGATTAATTCTGGACGTTCCTCGGCTTTTCGGTGGTATCAGAGCAATCTTGGACTACTGGAGCGTCTCTGATTCTTGTAAATTGACTGGATTCTGAAACTTTCCTTCAAATTGTAGTAAACATTGGCTGGTGGAAATTGAGTTTTATCAAACTCGTTTGGTGAGATCTTTCCTGCATTCTGTAATTAGTTTTTACGGTAGAGTCTATAGGAATTGATATCTCTGTTCTTTGTGATTCTGCCTCTTATGGTTAGTGTTAAGTATTTACTGTTTGTGAAAATTGTATAAGTGCATTGGTCATTGGCCCCTGATCCCCTAGTCTGCCTGCAATATTTTTATTGTGTGTCCCTGTGTGTTCTTGAAATCAAACTTGTGTACTGTGAACTTTCTTGGTGAATCTTGTCGTGGTTACTACTAAGTTTGAATTGAGCATGTTTAATGGGAGGGGGGGATTTTAATATGTGGAGCCAGAAAATGGGGGCTATCTTGATGCAAATGAAATGTGCTAAAGCCCTAGATAATTCATGGCCTGCTGAAATGTCTGTTGCTAAAAGAACTGAG
>NW_019256747.1:127924-129347 GCF_002742605.1 Olea europaea var. sylvestris
TTCTTGCTAGTGCCAATAAATCTGAAATTGATGATATCAAACACAAATTAAAATCAGAATTTGATATGAAGGATCTTGGTCCCGCTAAGAAAATACTTGCATGCAAATTATTAGAGATGAGAAATCTGATTGCTTGTTCTTATGTCAACAAGATTATGTGAATAAGATCCTAAAGAGGTTTAATATGTTTGATTGTAAACCTGTGACTTTACCCCTTGCTAATCACTTTTATATTAACATCTGATTCGTGTCCTAAAACTGAAGATGAACTTGAAAGAATGTCTAAAATTCCTTATGCTAATGATATTGGTTCAGTCATGTACTTAATGATTTGCACCAGACCTGATTTGGCTTTTAGTATTAGTGTTTTAAGTAAATTTATGGGAAATCCTGGTGAAATTCATTGGGAAGCATTGAAGTGGTTATTGAGATACCTAAAGGGTTCATCTAACTTGGATTTGATGTTTAAAACGGACAAAGAGGGGGTAATTTTAAAAGGTTATACAGATTCTGATTTTGCTGGAAATAGAGACAATAGAAAATCAACATCATCTTATTTTTATACTTTGTGTGGTACTGTGATAAGTTGGAAATATCAGTTACAAAAAATTGTTGTTGTATCTTCCACAGAGACTGAATATATTGCTGCCACTGATGCCATTAAAGAAGGAATATGGCTGCATGGTTTGTTAAATGAACTTGGTTTTGTAGACACTAATCCAATACTATATTCTGACAATCAAAGTGCAACCCATTTGAATAAGAATCACATGTTCCATGATAGAACTAAGCATGTTGACGTAAAATATCACTTTATAAGGGATATTATATCAAAAGGATTGCTGAAAATAAATAAAATTCCTACTTTGTATAATCTATCAAATATGGAAACTAAGGTGATACCTTTAAATAAGTTTCAAAACTGTTTAAAGATGTTATCTATTGATTCTTTTCATTGATTGTATAGGTACTTGGAGCAAATGACATTATAAATGTTGGTGAAGCTCGTGGGCGCACTATAACCTTAAATTTTGGAAGCAAGGTGGAGATCGTTGAGAATTCAACCTGCTGACCATTCCTTGCTGTTAATTGTGCTTCCAAAATTGAAGAAACGTGTTTACAAAATAACAACTTCTTTAGTGGAGACTTTCATCCAGATTTCGACACCTGGCATCATGATGTCCATCAAATCAGAATCTATTAACTTGCAATATATAAATCTGGTGCAATTTTGACTGGGGACGACAGCATCAATTTTTGAGAGATTAATTCATTTTTGAAGTCCGATCTCTGCTCTCTCTTTCTTCCTTGCAAAAAGACCTTCTTCTTGGTGATTTAGGGTCTTTTATTTTGGATATTTTGGGGAGAAATATTCTAGGTTTTTGGGTCAAATCGCTGACCGTTTTCTTCCTGTGTGGAGACT
>NW_019256747.1:136822-212244 GCF_002742605.1 Olea europaea var. sylvestris
CTTTTTTTGTGTAACCTGAAACAGAAAATAAACAGTGTCAGTGCATTCAAGGGATTGAAATTAGCAAACTGCCTGAAGGAAGTTCGCCCGGAATCGCCGCCACGCGCCGCACTGGAAGGGGCCCCTCAGCCTGCTGGTTCTGGGTATGGGATCAGTTTCGTCGAAAAGTTACTAGTTTGGCCAGAAAATGAGATTGCAGGTTCGGTTCCCTATAAAAAACACGCACACCGCCACCGTTTTTGGTGGTTTTCTGGCCGGAGAAGGTGACTCCGGCTCTGATACCAGTTGTAGTGATAATTTCCAGCAAACACCAAGTTCAAACCGGGTTTAGTTTCACCTATTTCATCGACAACACCAAGGTTGAGACAACTCCAATACCACCGCCAAGAACCAGCCCACTTCAGGTTGCTATAGGTTGGGAAAATGAAGTCCAATGATATGCCCACTAAGGAATTACCACAAAGGTCACAGAGAAGAGATGAAGAAACCGAGAGGTAAATCTCACAAAGAGAGAAATTGGGCACACTTCTTTGGAGGCCGAGAGAGAGACGAGAATATAAGCCAAGTAAATATCCAAAATAGGTAAGTTAGGTTAGTGTTAATTTGTGGACCAAACAAGGCTCAACTCAATATTAATGGCCTTCAAATTAATAATATAGCCTTCCAAGGAAATGGGGCGAACCGTGAGCAACACTATTAACAATAGGTTGCTTTGAACGGTCCATACGAATGTGGATTGTGTTGTCTCGATAATTGAGTCGATGTACTAATAAATCATATGGCCAAGACCAATTGATAATAAAGCCGAGGTTACATCATAGCCCGGGGAAGGTCGTTTGACAATAAATTGCCTAACAAAAATGTTATCTGCAAGTTGGACTGGTTTAGTTCTCAGAACGCACACAATAGAGACTAATTTTGACGAATTAGGCAAGTCACAAATCAGTGATAAAATTTAACTCTAGATCTTACTACAAAATATAAGTTGAAAATAGACTTTAATAATATTTTATAAACATAATCACTACAGACAATCACAGTATAGTAAGTTGGAGTGCTTCTCTAAAGAGGGATCTTGTTCTTTATCGTTCCTTGTTTAAGACTACTTTTCCATCGTATGCATAAACATAATAATGGCAGGAATCCCATCATCGGAGTAATCTATGCAACAACTGCATTTACTAAGGATCCAAGCGAAATAAGACAAAAACCAAATGATCCTTGTCATTCTTGAGATACCTATTCTGTTACACCTCCTTTCTTGAAGTCTCTTGTTCTTTCGTTTCAGGCCCCATGGTTAAGAATCAAGATTTTCCTACTCTTAAAAAAGTCAAAGCAACTTCACTGTTAAATTAGGCATGAGCACCAAAACAAATTCTTCTCTAGAATCTATGTAGCGGCTACAATACCATTATTCTAACCATTGAAGTATGTGGGATGCTCTATATAAACACTTCAAGAAACATGAAACACTTTCAACTTCCTCTCTTTCACTTCAATAGATGTAACACTTTGTTCTAAAAACAGACAAACTTGGAATGACATTAGAAATTCCGGGGAGAGAGAGAGAGGAGAAAATGGCCACTGGAGCAGCTAACCTGATGTTATTGAGGGAAGCTTGTCAATGTGCGACATGGATATTGAGCGGAGGCCTTATCATCGAAATTCCACATAGCAGGAATATTTCATTCCCAAAAACAGAATTATGGAATAAATGTTCCTTGATTTTTCAAGTTATACTCAACCAATTTTTCTATATCTTTTAACCAATTCCACCATATTGCAAATATTGATATTCGAAACTATTTCTACAATAAAGAATAAATTTAAATTTTGGCCTAAGTTGAAAGGACGCTATGAAGAACTAAACTTTGTCATTAGTATATCACAGTTTTTATATAAGTTTATTTTATAAGTGAAACATCTGTGTTTTCATATGTTAGTATTCATACCCTCGTATTTAACCACTAAATGTGTGAATAATAATGAGTAATAGTTATTAATGTGTTGTTGAAATTCCGAATATATAAATCATTATAAAATTGTATCCAAATGGAGGCATAAAGTTGAAGAAATCTAAACATATGTTTGTATACAAGATCCAACGCGGGATTGTGTTGCAGGCACAGATTGAAGAATAACCACCGGAAGGAAAATGAAACCCGTTGATTTATATATTCATACCATCACTACCATTCATGGGATAAAACTTGGAAAAAAATAAAATTGAAGTCAAGATCATTGAATCAACTGAATGCTAATATCAACAAATGGATGTTATGACAGTAAATTTGAAAAGATGCTGGTTTATTTGAGCTTCAAGCATTCTTACGAGCAGATATATAAAGCCACATCTTTAATAAACACAAGACATTTAATACCAAAATTAGTCATAAATTTCAATAGTTAGTAATTCAGTATACAAAGTTAAGATCTTTATTCATATGAGACAATTTCGACACTTTTTGGTTCATAAAGGAAGTTATTTGACGTAATAGCGGGGTAAACAAGTTTCGATTTGGGTGATTTTAGAGTATTTTAAAACCTAAACCATTAAAAACGTCATGGTGTACACCAAGTTTTACACTTTCCCATGTAACAATACACCATTGGACAGTTTAAAAAAACATTTTTTTTTTTCACTCAATCACTTGTGAATGAAGTTAGATGTGCAGAATTTGGTTGACAGGGAGTNNNNGATGAAATCCCACTCTATATAAGGCTCTATATAACACAAGTGAATAATTCAACTCGCCTAGTCTGTTCCGTATGGTGAATTCTTCAGTATTGAAAAAATAAAAAGACGTGCAAATTTTCCCTATAATATAGTCTCGACTATATCCAGTACAGTACAATCCACCATATACATAAGTCTGTGAGGAGAGAAGGAATGGTCACTGAAGTCGCAGATATGATGCTTCAGATGGTTTTTAATGGAAGCATATCAGTGTATGACATGGATATTGAAAGAAAGCCGTACCATCGGAATTGCACCTGTGCACTGCAGGGTTTGCCCAAAAACTTGTCCTCAGCACAGGCATATATCCTTCACTCAAAAAGGGACACCGAACTATTGTTCGTTGTCCGTAGATGATTCCAAGTTCTTTTTACAGGCTTCTTCCGTCAGGAACGGAGAAATTTCCTGCGATTAGGAGATAATACTTTTTCAGTCATATGCTTTGAAGGCGCTGCACCAATTCCGACTTTCTATGATGCAGTAAAACGGACAATGGCCTAAGAAGAAAACTCGTTTTAATGATCAATGTGATTTTGGCTATCACTGGAAGCTAGATTTCCCGTCCTGAGGTAATGGTTTCCGCCTTCCAGTGGCTTTCTAAATAACCAAATATGCATGAAGAACTGAGTCGTCCCACTGGTTTTCAATCTGTTCATTCTTATGAATTATGTAAGATTTATGCAAAACTTATTCCTTGTTCAAAGCATCATTAGTATAGTTTACACTTTACAGTCTTTATTATCAACCTTAAACAAGCAGGGAACAAGTAATTAACGAAAATTATCTGATGTAAAAGTATGATCTTTCAGAGAAATATTCATTAGACAAACATATATCTATTCGTGTTTTTATACTTTCTTGATGAATTTCGTTTTTTTTCATTCAGAAATTTCAATCAATGGAATTAAGCCTCTATTTGTCTACCATTATTTCAAAACTCCTTTTTTGTCAAATTCATTTTCAACTAACATTTTCACAATAAAATATTTTGTATGTAAATCCAATTTTTTTCTATATTTTAACCATACATTCTCTAAATATTCAGTATTCCAAAATTCATTTTCATTGAATAATGGTAGACAAATAGGAGCTAAATAGAAAAAGTCCCTGTTGATTTTGGGAAAAGTACATGCCTCTTAAGAATTAAAAGGACTGCACGACATAATGGCAAAATTTACAAAGAAATGCATTGTTCCGTTTTCAGTAATATATTATGCTACATTTATATATAAGAAAACGCATATTACTAAAATCATTGATGATATCGTCAACACTTAAAAATTGGCCCTATTAGTTCATATCCGAAAATGATGGTCAGCAATTTTTTATTTTTTTTTTCCATTAATAGCAGATGCGCCTCACATGTACGTAGCATTTCATCGGAAGGGATAAAAAATAAAGGAAAAATTGCAGCAGAAGTCCAAAACCTTTGAAACACTAACAGACTTTCCCTAAACCATTGATTTGTTACAGCCGTCACCTCAACCTTTCCAAACATTGCAGGGGAAGCCCTTTTGGACGGTTTCCACCCATAATTCCGTCAATTGACCAAAAATTTAAGTTTGACCACATTTTTAATATTTTAATAGGGGCAAAAGAGTAACTTTTCATTATCACATTAAATAATAATTAAATTAAAAATAAGAAATGAAAAAAAAAACACACACACCCCCCCCCCCCCATCTCCCCCCCCCCCCCCCCCCCGATCTTCTTCCACCGAACCACCGCCACCGCCGCCTCCACCTCCACCTCCACCTCCACAATCACCTGCAACTGCCGACCATCATCCAACCCATCACAATCCCATTAATTTTCCTTCACTTGATTTGACGTCGGGTAGGATAATGATTATCTTATGGGTTTGTAGTAGCAGATGATTCGCAAGAAAAGAACGATAGAAAACGCCTAAAAAATCAGAGAAAATACCCTGAATTCAACTCAATATTATTAATAATGCAGAATAATCAAAACTAACCCACAAGCCCGGTTAAATAGTTGCTAAATACGAAATTATGGGAAAATTACCAAAAATGGCAAAATCCCGAAATTATACCAAAATAAAATATTCAGTAAAAGAAGTAAGTTGCCAAAAATTTGGCTAAATTCGAGTTTTCTAACATATGGAAAAAAGGAAACGAAATATTACCATAAATAGTAAAAAATAACTTAAAATTGAATTTTGAAAAGGAAAACAGTAGATTTTGGGCTCGAAATTGACATCCACCGAACGTAGCTAGGTGGCCACGACGTGCGTGCCGAAGAGAGCTTTTTTGATTGGGGTCTTAATAGCGATTCCGATAACCGTAGCCAAAGTTATAGCCAAATTACCAAAGACGCGTCAAATTCCCATAATTAAGGAAATAATGGTAATTCACTTTCCATCTTTGCACCGATCCGCTATCTCATGGTATCTCAGCGCTATCATCGTGCTATCTAACATTACTCGACTCGGATCCTCCTACATCATGATTTCACCTAGAGCACAGGTACTATGCAATTGTCAAAGTATGTAGCAATGGGGGATTTAATTGTGACCCACAATTTGCTAAATTGAAATGCTCCACCTCGTCATCCGCCACCACTTCCCCAGCCTCTGTGGCAAATTTTCCCCAATTTGCAGAGGAAACCATGTAAGCAATATTCATCAGTAATCATCGATAAAAATGACGAAAAAATTATTTATTTCCTAAGCTCGTCTGGGACAGTTGTGTCCTGCAATCTTACACACAAATTCTTTTTCGAGTATCCAAGAATACTGCTCGTCTTCTCGAAGCACGTAATCAAAAGTGGAGGAGAAATCTATGTCGTAGTTCTTCATGAATTCTTGGAAATTGCTACCCTTCGTGTGTGGAAATGGGATGAGAAATATCAAATCTGGGTTTAGATTGCAGCAATGCCACTGGATGTTAGTTTGCCTGAATTCTGTTAAAATTATAGCTACGCTTAGTGTAATTTGCTGACAAATGAATGGATTGAATTTGGTAGCAGGTGGTTATGGAGGTGGAGATGGTGGTGGAGATGGTCCGGTGGATTTTAGGTTTGAGTTGGGGGTGGGGGTGGGTGAGGGGTAAGAGGAAGAAGACAGGGTGTGTGTTCTTTTTTTCCATTTCTTATTTTTTAATTTAATTATTATTTAATGTGATAATGAAAAGTTACTCTTTTGCCCCTGTTAAAATATTAAAAATGTGATCAAACTTAAATTTTGGTCAATTGACGGAATTATGGATGAAAACCGTCCAAAAAGGCTTCCCCTGCAACGTTTGGAAATGTTGAGGGTGACGACTGCAACAAATCAAAGGTTTGAGAAAAGTCTGCTAGTGTTTCAAAGGTTTGGGGCTTCTACTGCAATTTTCCCAAAAATAAATTATTCCCAAGCCGAAAAAAACCATGCACACACACACAAAAAGACGTGCTTACGAAGGCCCATGATTTTGTTTTTCACGAAACATTATGCTTCGATTTTTCATCATTCATAAAATACTGGTTCACATCTTATATGGATACTAAACAACATTTCACGGAATAACACAAAATTAATCCCTTTTTTCTTCCTTAATCTTGTACATTGTTGTACAATTTAGCAATCAAAGAAGTCCTGAGAAATTCATAAGTAGATTTTCCTCCAATGGGAGCAGATGAAATTCAATGATCTTGCAAGATAAATGTGGCAAATGGTTTGCGTCATTTATAAGCATACTCCTATATACAAAGAAAGAGTTTCAAAAAGCATTCATCTAGGCGTTATACAAAAGCTAACAAGTCCCACCAAAACTATGTTCTTTTAGTATAATTTCCAAGATGATTAATATTAAACATGGTTGACTAGACTGAACAATATTAAAGAAGAAGATAAGTTAAAATTTTGTTAATTATACTATACAATATTGTGTACCAAACATGTTTAATATACTCAAAATGATTACGGATGTTATTTTTAATTAGAAAGATTACAGTGTAGGGAATTATGCCTTAAACCGGCAACAATATTTAACAACACAAACGTAAAGTGCAAGAAAAATAAAAGAACACGCAGAAATTTTCACCCAGTTCGGCCCGAATGGCATAATCTAGGGGACTCAGAGTCAGCCCAATCCACTAGTACAATTCTACCTCCCAGAGAGAGTACAGTACACACAGAACCAAATAGAAATAGCCAGATCAATCATCGATCCAAAGAGGATCTCAAATCTGGACGCCTACTCTTCTTCCTCCCAAAACCGGCCACAACAACATATGCTACAGATTACTCAAACAAATAGCACCCAAGTTACTGTAGCACAACAGATTCACAAAAATCTATCAAGAAATAACTAATCTCCAGTTTATACGACCCAAAGAAGAAAGGGAGAAAAATTTCTCCCAAAAACGAAGAGAGAGAGAGAGGAGAAAAAACCAAAGGTCAAGTCTTAAAAATTCACTCCCACCCGTATCCATCAGAGAGACAAGGGGCAAGTTGTTTTTCATCTCCACCGTTCGTTCAATCGAACGGTCCATGCATGGCCAAAAGAAACACAGATCCAAGTTATATGGTATGAGCGAATCAGGGGCTGCCACGTAACGTCACCAACTTAAGGTGCGGTAAATGTCCAGATTACCCTCCCTTAAGTAGCAATTTTGGAAAAACACGTTCTCTCTTTCAATCTTCACCTTGGTTATCAAAAATTGCACTCACTCTCTCAATTGCTGAATTGCACATTTGTGGAAAGGCTGACCAACATCATTGCCCAAGGTACCTGCAAAGAAAATTACCCAGTATCAATATTGAGAAGTGACAGACAAGTTTTGAATTTACTTACAGGCATAATTTTAGTGCCCATATCAGATGGATTAATGTCAGTATGAATTTTTTCAATAACCATTTCACCTGAAGAGAGTTTTTCTCTTATAAAATGATACTTCACCTCAACGTGTTTGGACCTTTCATGATAGACAGGATTCTTGCTTAATAACAAGGCACTTTGACTATCAGTAAGTATAACTGGTGAAGTTAACAAAAAATTCAGTTCACTTAAAATTCCTTTTAGCCATACACATTCTTTACCACATTCAGTAATAGCCACATATTCAGCCTCAGTACTGGATAAAGTGACAATAGGCTGAAGTTGAGACTTCCATGTGATACAATTATCACCTAGTGTAAAGAAATAAGCAGTGGTAGATTTTCTTTGGTCTTTATCTCCTGCAAAATCAGAATCCACGTACCCCTTAAGGGTTAATGGTTCTGATCCCTTTTTGTACACTAAACCTACCTTTAGTGTCTCAGCTATATACCGTAATGGCCATTTTAGACCAGCCCAATGTGGTTTCCCAGGGTTAGCCATAAACCTGCTTAAAAGACTGATTGAATATGCTAGGTCAGGTCTAGTTGTGATCATTGAAAACATTATTGATCCTATTGCATTAGAGTAAGGAATATTTTTCATGTCTTTAACTTCGGATTCATTTTTTGGACATTGGGCTGAGGAGAGATTCATGTGAGCAGCAAGTGGAACATTAACAGACTTTGCCTCTTTCATGCCAAAATTTGATATGACTTTATGCATGTAAGATTCTTGAGTTATAGTTAACCTGTCTTCATGTCTATCTCTAGTTATGACCATTCCTAATATTTTCTTGGCATTCCCTAAGTCTTTCATTTCAAATTCTGATTTTACGAGGTTCTTCATTCTTGTTATTTTAGCCTTACTTGCACTGGCTAGCAGCATATCATCTACATACAAGAGTAGATATATCTCATTGCCAGGTTTAGAGTTATAATAATACAAGCAATGATCATACTCACTTCTCCTAAAACCAATTTTCACAACATAAGTGTCAAATCGAATGTACCACTCTCTTTGACTTTGTTTTAGTCCATACAGGGATTTTTCTAATTTACAAACATAGTCAAATTTTCCTTTTTCCTCGAAACCTTGAGGTTGACACATATAGATGTCCTCATCCAATTCCCCATGCAAAAAGGCTATTTTGACATCTAGTTGTTCAAGTTCCCAATTAAACTGAACAACTAGAGCAAGCATTAGCCTTATAGTTTTGTATTTGATCATAGGTGAAATAATTTCATTGTAATCAATTCCCTCCCTTTGGGTGAACCCCTTGGCCACTACCCTTGTCTTATACCTCAAAGGGTCAGTTGGGGAAACGGCTTCTTTGAGTTTATAAATCCACTTGCATTAAACCACTCTCTGATTTTTGGTTTCTTAACAAGTTTCCATGTTTTATTGTCAATCAGAGATTTCATTTCTTCTCTCATGGCCTCTTTCCAATTCTGAGACTTAGGACTAGTTATAGCTTCTTCATAAGACAAGGGTTCAGTATGTTCTAAGTTTTCACCAGTGATTAGGGCAAAATCAATCAGATTTTTAGTTTCATATCTGGGATTAGGCTTAATCTGTCTCTTTTCCCTATCTCTCACTAATTAGTAATCTTGGGTACTAGTTTCACTTACAAGATTATCTTGTGTCACAATTTTAGTTTCAGTTTCAGTTTGGGCGGTAGTAGCTTTACCTTCATCTATGTTATATGCCTCTTCATTTGGCCGTATATGTTCAGGTTCAGTTATATCAGTAGGATTGTGACCCATTCTTGCCAACTTCACCTCATTCTGTGAAGTTCTATTTTCATTTGCATCATGTTTATCCCTTTTATTCTTTAAGGATGGCATTTCAGATTCATTAAACACTACATCTCTACTGTTAATGATCTTGATGCCTTTCTCACCTAGTACCCATAATCTGTACTCTTTAACTCCTTCAGGGTATCCCAACATGACACATTTAGTGGCTCTAGGGTCTGATTTCCCAACTTGATGTGCATATGTAGCACATCCGAAGACCCTGATATTAGACAGATTAGGTGGCTTTCCAGTCCACACTTCCTGAGGGGTTTTGAACTTTACCGAACTGCAGGGTGATCTATTAACTAGATAGGCTGCAGTGCATAAAGCTTCTGCCCAAAAACCTTTTACTAAACCAGAACTTATTAGCATACATCTAACCTTATTCGTTAAAGTTCTATTCATTCTTTCAGCTACCCCATTCTGTTGGGGTGTATGCTTTACAGTTCTATGTCTAATTATTCCCTTTTGTTTGCAAAAGTTATCAAATTCTGCATTACAGAATTCCAACCCATTATCTGTCCTTAAGGTTTTTAATTTTCTGCCCAATTGATTTTCAACCATCGTTAACCACATTCTGAATTTTTGAAATGTCTTAGATTTCGCTTTTAAAGGGTATGTCCAGACCTTTCTAGAATAGTCATCAATTATAGAAAGAAAGCATTTGTTCCCACCAAAGGTTGGGTGGCTTTCTGGACCCCACAAATCTGAGTGGACATAATCTAATGTTCTATTTGTAGTGTGTGATCCAGTCTCAAAGCTAACTCTATGAGACTTTCCAAGTACACACGTCTCACAGAAGTTAAGTGGCTCTATCTTATCTTTTCCAAACAATTTTTGATCATTTAGATATTTTAAGCCCTTATTACCAATATGTCCCATCCTACAATGCCACAATTCAGATTTACTTTCAGTGATGGTTAAGGATTTCGAATCCTGGGAGTTGACAGTCTCTCCCATCAAGTAATACAAACCATTTCCTTTTGGTCCCTTCAAAACTACAAGAGATCCTTTGAGAATTTTCAAGGTATTATTTTCAGATTTAAATGTATGTCCTTCATCTTCGAGAATTCCTAGTGAAATGAGATTTCTTTTTAGATTTGGGACATGCCTTACATTTTTAATCTGCCTGACACTACCATCATACATTTTGATTGTAATATCACCGATTCCAAGAACATTTTGTGAATTATTATCACCCATATACACCTTCTTAGGTTCTATCTCCTTGTAGTTATGAAACCAAGTTTTATTTGGGCACATATGATAAGTACATTCAGAGTCAAGTATCCAGTCAGTATCTGTTCCATCGTTAGACACAGTCATAACAAGAAGGCTGTCAAGTTCTGAACTTACAACAGCATTATTTAACTCACTGTTATTAGGTTCTTTTAACTTCTTTTTTTAATTCAAAACCGTTCCTTTTGAAGTGTCCAAGTTTTCCACAGTGATAACATTTTTTTTTACTTTTTGTCTTTTGACTTGGATCTATCTCTAGATTTAGATTTGAACCTCTTATTCGATGAATAGTTTTCCCTTTTTTCAGTTCTCCCTCTCACAAACAGGTTCTCCTCTCTGGGATTAGTTCTTGATTCCTTCTTAACCTCCAATTCCCTATATCTTAGGGCATTGGTCACAATCGTTTGTGTTAAGGCATCTCTCAAATATTTTATAGCATTTCGGATTTCTTTATAAGATTCAGGTAGTGAATTTAAAAGAATCATAGCCAGATCTTCATCCTCGAATTTCTTATCGTTATGTGAAAGACTCTTAACCAGAATGCTAAAATCACTAAGATTAGATTCTAAGTCTTTTCCAGGATCCATTTTGAAGCTAAATAGTTTCTCCAACAGGTAGATCTTATTAGGTAGTGTTTTAGTTAAGAACAAAGCATCTAGTGCTTCCCACAAGGCTCGAGCAGTTTTATGTTCTTCAACTTGTCTCGCTATATTATCAAACAGATGCAGTATGATTGAACTATATGCTATTTCATTCATATCTTCAATTTCAGCAGGCTTAGCTTTCAGTTCATCAGAAAATTTTTCAGGATCGTCAAGGGCTTTTGCAACCCTCTGCTGGACCAGAATGACCCTCATTTTCTGTTTCCATATAGAGTAGTCACCCTTTCCATCGAATTGACTCAATTCGACCTTCGAACCCATTACGGGTTCTGTAAAAGGGTTATTACTCGAGGACATAAGTGATTCAATTCAAGAAATCACTTAAGTTACAGAAAAAGTTTTTAAAAAAATTTATGCAGATAATTGACAAGTAAGCAAACCCACAGACAGTTATCTAACATGCACTGACTGAAACACAGTAGCACAATAGGTTCAATTTTAGATTTCCAGAACAGTTGGTACCAATCAAATAGATTACTGAAAAATGAAATTTCCTAAAAACGTGCTTCTATCACAATTAAAGTCTTTATTCAATTTCTTTGAATAAACCAATCACAATAGCAGATTAGATATAACATTTATATCAACGAACAACTAATATGATTTAGTTGTATAAGATTTCACCAAATACTGTGTGCTACAGTATTTTACAACAAACCGGTACAGCTTTCTGCAGGTGCGAAACCGAAGACCTAGCTTCCAAGGATCGATTGATTTCACTTTCTTGTTTCTGTACAAGGGAAGAAAACGCGTTAATACGACAAGAGATCAAACTGTATTCAAATATGCCTTACCTTACTGCTTCAGTGGCTCTGATACCAGATTTGTAGGGAATTATGCCTTAAACCGGCAACAATATTTAACAACACAAACGTAAAGTGCAAGAAAAATAAAAGAACACGCACAAATTTTCACCCAGTTCGGTCCGAATGGCTTAATCTGGGGGGCTCAGAGTCAGCCCAATCCACTAGTGCAATTCTACCTCCCAGAGAGAGTACAGTACATACAGAACCAAATAGAAATAGCCAGATCAATCATCGATCCAAAGAGGATCTCAAATCTGGACGCCTACTCTTCTTCCTCCCAAAACCGGCCACAACAACATATGCTACATATTACTCAAACAAATAGCACCCAAGTTACTGTAGCACAACAGATTCACAATAATCTATCAAGAAATAACTAATCTCTAGTTTATACGACCCAAAGAAGAAAGGGAGAAAAATTTCTCCCAAAAACGAAGAGAGAGAGAGGAGAAAAAACCAAAGGTCAAGTCTTAAAAATTCACTCCCGACCGTATCCATCAGCAAGACTAAGGGGCAAGTTGTTTTTCATCTCCACCGTTCGTTCAATCGAACGATCCATGCATGGCCAAAAGAAACACAGATCCAAGTTATATGGTATGAGCGAATCAGGGGCTGCCACGTAACGTCACCAACTTAAGATGCGGTAAATGTCCAGATTACCCTCCCTTAAGTAGCAATTTTGGAGAAACACGTTTTCTCTTTCATACAGCAATATCAATAGTATCAGAAGCCTTCTATTCTTTCAATAATAAATAATGAGGACCTTAATTTATTAGATGACAGGGACCTCAGTCATTAGTTTAATATAAATTTTGGGAAATCAAGAGCCAGAAGGAAGGGACAAAAGTTCTGATATATAGAAAACAGAAAGGATTATAAAAATAAGAGAACTATCCCAGAATTTAATTACATAAATCAGGCTATCCCAGAATTTAATTACATAAATCAAGTCTACGCCCAAGTGAAAGGACACTTGAAATAAAGCTTCTATTCATTGAAAAAATCACCTGCAAACCATTTGTAAGCATCAACGTATGATATATCTGAGCATACAATACAGAAAACACCATGCAACTTGAATGAAAAAAGCCACGGGGCAGGCCAAAAAACTGGCTTAAGCGCCCCCTCCCTCCGCCCAGGAAAGCAGGCTTCAGCTTGAATAGACACACTAATTTATTAAGAGCCAGTTTAGTACAGTTAAAATCAGATTTTAGTAAATTTTGATTAAAATTAATGAAATATATAGTTAAAAAAAGTTGAGGGTCTTATAAATGTGTGATTAAAATTACTTTTTGATTTTACATTTGATTTTTAACAAAATTTTTAAGTCGCACCAAACAGGGACTAAATAGAAAACATCATGTTAAAGAAATTTTCTTGCAGAATGGAACGGTTTTAATACATTTGAAAAATACCTAATAAGGAAATTTTTATTCTAGAAATCTCTAGGGTAAAGTATCACACTGTGCTTTTTCTCCCACTAACAGGCATAAGCCCCACAAGGCCTTTCACAGCTGATTAAAAAGTTATGCATGCAATAGATCATATAGTTAAAATACTTGGGGAATGTTCAATCAAGTGACTCAACATCATTAGACATTATTAGGAACAACTAGAACTTTGGAGACCTTGTCCTTGCAACATGTTAAAAAATCACATTAGCGACAAATTTAGAGATGAGAAAGCCCATCATAAAAGGATTTTAAATGAAATAAGCGATGGAAAGTTTACAAATCTGGATGTTAGATGTGATTTAAAGAATAAAAAGATTTGTAAAGATTGGCTTGTTAAACTCCATTTTATTGTAATACAACTAGCGCTAGGTAAATCTCCTGAACCGAACCGATCGAACCGAACTCGAACCGAATCGAACTGAACTGAACCCTACGGTTCTTATCAAATTAAATACTCGAACGGGTATTTGAATTGAAAATCGACGGGTAGGGTTTGGTTCTCGATTCTAGACCAAGAATCGAAGAACCAAATAAGAAACGAATTTTTCTAATTTTTTTTATATTGAATAAATCAAATTATTTTAATTTTAATTTTTTTCTAAACAAATTAACAATTTCTAAATTCAAATTTTTGACCCAATACTTTGTTTAATTTCTAATTTTTTAATTTTTTGTCTAATTACTCATTTTATTGTTTCATTTTTTAGCCCAACAAGATCCAAGCCTCTAAATAACCCTAAACACCTACACTAAAGTATATAACGCTGTCTCAACTCTCGTACTCACTCTCGCAACCTCCATGACATTCCAAAATCTATACAATCACCAGTCAACGCTGTGACCTTCGATCGAAGCTGTAACCTCCGCCGATCGAAACTTTGACCGTAGCGATCATTTGAATAAGATAATTTACTAATCTCTGACATTCCAAAACCATTGAATGTGTCATTAGTTGTATTTATATAATGTTGTTATAAATGTTAAAAAATTTAATTATAGTACGGAACCGAACCCGAATGGTTCCATAATTATATTTGGATCCGACGGTTCCATTTATTAGATACCCAAAAATTTTGGTTCGGTTCATTTTCATAATTATATTTGGACCCGACGATTCCATTTACTAGATATCCAAAAATTTTGGTTCGATTCATTTCTCTTTAGAACCGAACCGAACGATGCCCACCTCTAAATACAACAACATTAAAATAAAAAAATAAAAAAGAAGAATAAGAAAAGATAAAATCTTATCTAGAACCGAACCGAATCGACTGACCCCCACCTCTAAATACAACAATATTAAAATAAAAAAATAAAAAAGAAGAATAAGAAAAAATAAAATCTTAACCATAGTACGGTATTTTCATGTCCACTTGTCTAGTACCATATACCTAATATATGTCATAGTGTATATGATTGATAGGCTACATACCAATCATGTTTGGCAATCCATACGGGGGAGTTGCAATGCAAACATTCTTCATTGAGAGTTCAAAATATTCTTTTTAATAGTAAATATGCCGAATACCTATTATTCTTAAAATCATGCTACTTGGACTTCTTCCAATGTACATAAGGTTGCCAAATTAAGCCAGAACAGCGAACCACCTACTGTCGTAGCAAAACATTATCTTAAATTGCCCCCAGAGCACATCTCCAAGTGGTAAAAGGGGAGGATGGAAAAATCCAACTTTGCTTGAGGCTGCTGCGTCAAAGGTTCGAATCCTGAAATATGGATTTAGCTCTTGGGTAAGTGCAAGTGTACAAGCAGCCTTCCACCCTGTACCATTGGAGGCATAACCTGCGATTTACCTCCCTCACGATACTCCAGGACAGGGGTGGTGGGGGACTCTTAAGGTTAGGGTTTAACCTTTTAAAACATTATCTCACATTATCTAATACTTATGACTAATAAATCTTTGAACTTTATTCTATTGAATTCAAAGTCAAGAAAACGAACAAGTTTTAATTTTTTTAATATCACTTCTTAAATAATTTCGAGTTAACTTCTTTAGAGGTGGTACTTGTACTAATCTCGTCATTTTTCCTAATAGGTACATCTAACAGACTTATTGAAGTTGCCCGAATTATTTAAATTGACACTCATCCATCTAACATTCTATTAGCTGTCTGGGAAAAAACATATATTGTTCCATAACTTACTTTAAAGGTTAGAATTTTGTGTGACATTATGACTGCCAATATGCCTATAGCAAATTCCATAATTGTTTGTTTGGGATAACTTGAAAAGTTCAGATTAAAGTCAAAAATAAATTTTACTTATACATTTCAGGAGATCCACAACTTTTATTAATTTTTCTACCACACATTTCATCAACTTTTATTAAAATCTACTAAATTTTTTATTAAAAGCATTGTTAAACAACCTATTTATCCGTGTCCAAGTGGGATGGATTTAGTTCTAAATAATAAGCACAGAGAGAGAGAGAGAGAGAGAGAGAGAGAGAGAGTAATTTTGGTTAGACAGTAAAATGAATTATTGATAAAATTTACCTTCTGGTCAACTTCCTGATCTTACTACAAATATATGAGTTGAAAACAAACTTTGTAAATAATTTAATAACATAATTAACATAGATAGACAATAATTACCACATTGGAGTATTTCTTTAAAAAAGGATCATGTTTTTTTATTGTTCGTTTAATACTACTTTTTTGCTTCGTGTGCATAAACATTAAATTTCAGGCATTCCATAAACGGAGTAAACTATGCAACGACTACTTTTCCTAAGGATCTAAACAAAATAAGGAAAAAACCAAGTGATCCTTGTCATTCTTGAAATTCCCTTCTCTTATACCTCCTTTTTTGACCTCTCTTGTTTATTCCTTTCAGGGCCCACGCCTATGAATTAAGATTCCTAGAAAAATGTGCTTATTTTTAGCAAAGATCAAAATCACTTCATAGTTACAGAAACTCCTGAACTTCTCTCGAATTTTACGCAACTAATTCTTCTCGAGAATGTGGGAAACTGCTACACTACAATAGTTCTTACCATTGCAGTGCGATCCCATGCTCTATATAAACCTTCAAGAAATATTCCACATTTTAATAAATTATCCCTCACTTCTATAGAAACACAACAATTCACACAAACACGCAAATTTGGATTAACATATAAGAAATTTCGGAGACAATTGAAGAGAGATAAGAAAATGGCCACTGGAGCAGCTGCCCTGATGTTTCATCATGTCTTCGATGGAAGCTTATCAATGTACGACATGGATATTGAGCGGAGGCCATATCATCGAAATTGCACATGTGCACTGCACAAACAGAAGGCCACTTGCTCAAATGCTGTTTCACATGGCAAAGAATATTTCATTCTTCAAAAAGGAATTATGGAATAAATGTTCCTTAATTTCCGTATCAGCTTCCACGGTTTCGTCTCGATCTTCTTATGTTGCTGATTCATCAGTTAGAAGTAGTGAGTGCGTCAAGTCTATAGGAGCTGGTTTGATTCTTTTTTCAGTTTTTAAGTCATCCAGCAATATTCCTTCAGGTTAACATTTTCCTGAGTAACTTTAACTGTACATTCTGGTAAGTTAATGAACAGATGATTAATGATTTCTTATCGTTTATTGAGAAGAAATTAAAATGCATATTGCCAGTACACACTGACTTCTTAAAAAATTGTTTACTTTCTTAATGCTTATAGAATGTACATAACCTGGTAAGATAAATTTCCGTGTCCGATAACTAGGTAGCAAAGCCACAATATAGTGCTTTCTGCAAACTGATTTTCATGTTATAATTAGTATCAGTTTACGAAATTTTGAAACTAAATTGGAGTCCAATAATTCAATTGCGACAAATTAAAGTTTAGTGACCCCATGAAATTTAGCTGAACGTTCAATGACCATTCATAAAATATACTCACAAAATTGTCGTTACCTTGTTAATTCGATCTTTAAGCATTCTCTTCAGCAAATATTTAAAGCCATATATTTAGCCCATGATTGGTCACAATTTTTAAAACTCATTTAAATTTTATTTTATTTTATTTTAATCACTTTTTTTATGTGACTCTTAATTTTTATCAATTCTTCAACCATATATTTTATTGATTTTTATTAAAAATCAAATAGGGACTTTAGTAAACAGTCATTAATTTCAACACGGCTGACACAATTATCCAGGAACAGTACATTAACCAAGAATGTGATGACAAAATGAAAAACTGTGAAATCAAAATTTACTACACCATTATCGAAGTCTTTAATAAAACCCGTTTGCAAATCTATATACAAAGAACGACAGTTTTTCCAATGATTAAGAACACTATGCGAAAACAAGTAATAATCAAACTGTCTATAAAGGAAGCGGCACGCAAGGGACAACTCAAGCTAAATGTAAGTGAAAATATTAAGACAACGACGAACCAAAGATAGGGAGAGTTAAAGCTGAAATGAAAAGTCTATGCTAATAAAGGAAAATAAGATCAAGTTGAAGCAAGGGTTGCTGATTCAAGAAAATAGTAATACTCTCTCTTTTTGTCAAATTCCTCTTTACAGACGTAGTTGAAGGACGCAAATTGAAAACATAAATCCCCTGTCTGATATAGCTAAAAATTAATTTTTTTATTAAATTTTGATAAAAGTTGATAAAAAAATTTATGAAATATGTGGTTAAAAAGTTAATAATAAATATGGATATCATGAAATGTGTGATTGAAAATGAGTATAAGAAAAAAATGCTTTTTTGAAAATGGGGGCCAAATAGGGCAAAAATAACATGAGATATTGTACCAATATGACAATATACGAAAATTTCACAGTTGCATTTGACAAAGATCATAATTTCCGTGGTTGACATAAAGAGATCTCACAAGAGATTCCATGGTTTAATGGGAAAGAACAAATTCTCTAAAGAAGAACAATGAGTAGGGAACCGAAGGGGTGATATATTTTGTCTAGAAGATTCTACATCTGTATCTCATCAAACGTACATCGTATGACTATTAAATATATTATTTCAACAATTGTGCACTATGCTACCCGAATGTTTTTGACATAATGGCAGACCAATACTCACAATGGGAGGGAGCGCACTTCTTTTTTGGATTTTTTTATTCACGTGAGACCCACGTGCATGTGAGAAGATGTAAACCATTATGTCAAAAAAATTTGAGTAAAGTAGTTTAGTTCTTATTTCAAAGAAAATTTATGCAAGGGAGAATATTCCACAAGACGGCACTGCGATATTTATCAGAGTAGAATTTATTTATTTTTAGTGGTAAAGTACTTCAAAACATATTTTATTTCTGAATTTCCAATGTATATATCACCAACGAACTTAGACGAAGTAACAGAGGTCAGAATAAACAAGATCCTTTATTAATTTGTAAAAATGGGTTTTCCGACAAAATGGCACACCGGAAAAAACTATGCAAAAAGCATATCCTGAGAGGTGCAAACAAAGAAAAACTAAAAGCCTAAAACCAAGGTTTCCTTGTAATTCCAGAATTTCACTTCCACTGCATCTTTTCTGTTATTTTTAATTCTCTTTTAGGCCCCACAACTAGGAATCTGAACTTCCCTAGGAAAAAGAGCTTATTTCTAACAAAGAGCAAAGCTACTTGTGGCAAAAACAATTCCAGACTTAGCTTCTCTTGAGTTTAACGCTAAATCTTCTGAATCTTGATTAATCCTATACACTACCATTGTTCTAATCATCGAAGTATAAGTCTTTGCACTATATAAACCCTTCAAGAAACATGCCACATTGTCAACAAATTCTCCCTCTCTTCAATAGACGCACGCCAATTCACAGAAAACACAAAATTGGAAACACATTAGGAATTTTAGGAGACTAGCAGATAGAGAGAGGAGAAAATGGCCGCCAGAGCAGCTAACCTGATGTTTCAGTATGCTTTTGAGGGAAGCTTATCAATGTATGACATGGATATTGAGCGGAGGCCATATCATCGCAATTGCACGTGTGCACTGCACAAACAGAAGGCCGCCTGCTCAAATGCTGTTTCACGTAGGAGGAACGTTTCGTTCCCCAAAAAAGAATTGTGGAATAAATGTTCCTTAATTTCCGTATCAGCTTCCACTATCTCTTCTCATTCTTCTTACTTTGGTGATTCATCCGTTAGAAGTAACGAGCATAGCAATGAGGATTCAGGTAGGTTGTAATTGCAACTGAGTACATTGTAAAAAAGCTTACAAGGTGGTTAGGTTTGAATATTATTTTTCCAGTCTTTTAGTCTTGAACAATCCTCCAAACAAAAGAAACCTGTAGAGAAATGATTGTCTTTTATTTTACATTCTGTTGAGTTAATGTAAACATGATTTCCTCTCTCCTACATTGCAAAAAAATTTAATATTTTTACTACGGTTACTGATATTTTACTATACTAATGCGTTAGCATCGAGTTTTTCAAAATATTTCTCTTCATAAAAGTTTGAAAGATAAAACTTTTAGCTTTGCCCTTTCACATTGGGAAGATGCAGAGTGAAAATGTAAGAATTAGGAGTTTATGATTAAAATTATGGATATGACAAAATGGAAATGCCTTTTCTTATATTTTGACTGTTAACCTCAGTTTTGTCGAAGTAAAATTTTGTTGGCAGCTGGTATGATGAATATATCAATGTTGGCACTTCCTCGCGACTTCCCCTCTTATCTGACACCTGGGCATTTTTCCTCTTCACCAATACGTTCTTCTAGGATCTTACATGTGAAGGTTGTCAATTTTCAAAATGGTGGGGGAATACAAGAACACATTTGAAGTGTTTATACTGCATAAAGATAGTTTCCTTTGTTTTTCATTAATAATTTGTTCCACTTAGTAGAGATGAACAACGCCCTGAAATTCTCTAGACTAACTAATATGGAACAATTAGCAGTTAATATCGGATAGTCATTTTCTCCAAATTACTGAATCTTGGTCTGACAAGTAATTTGAGTGATTTGAGGAGTTTTTAATTAGAAAATCTTCTGGTCGTTTCCCTGTCAGTATGCTAAGTAGGCAGGAATGCAAGTTCAAATTGAATTGGTCCCCAACAATTGAAGTGTGGCTTGTTCTCACGAGGCATGACCATAAAATTGTGATTTGTACGGTTCCGTTACTAGAGACTAATTGCGTAACTAGTATGAAAAGTTGAGAACCAACTTGTCCTTTTCAAAGGTTTCGGACCAATAATGCAACATTCTCAATGTATAAAGGATGACAGATTTCCAAGATTGAGGATGCAATGATCCTTGTTACTCGATAAAGAGAGGCAGAGACAATTCAAGCAGAATGATTATTGAACAAAATTGGAAAGATCAAACTAATTAACCCACAACCTAATAACCAATTTCCAGATGTTGACAAGATTTTAAATTTTCAGTACTGTTCTTTATATTATTTGAAAAAACAATTGTTCAGTATTGCTGACAAATAGATTTAGTTACATACAGAGATATTCCAGTGGACAAACGACATTGATCAAAACAATAAAAAAAAATTTCGAGAAGCTCGAATAACTTAGCTAAAAATCACAATGAAAACCTTATAGCAATATTTAATTCTCCATATCACATCAGTGGTGGATCCATGAATAAAAAAATCGAAAGAAGTTACAACAGAGAACAAGATTCTTGGAATAGAGGAGCAAGTTTTGCAATCACACGCAAAATATTAAAATGGCAGCATTCTCTTCACCAGAATAGACAATGCAACAACCACATGCCCTGAAAGGTCCAAAACAAAAGGACAAAAGAATCAAGTGATCCTTGTTATTCTTCAGCTTCTCGTCTTGTAGCCCCTTCTGTCTCTCTCGAAAAATTTGTCCTTGGAAAATGTTTTTATCCAACAAAGAGCGAAGCTAATTAATTGTTGAAAGAACTCTCTCGAATTTGACGCTTGAGCACTGCTTCAATTCTTCTATCAAATTAAGGTTACTTATAATCAATGTTTTAAAAGACACGCCAAGGTGCGATGTGTGGTGGAAGTGCCAAGCCAAGTGGCTTGACTCCTTATTTAGTGGTCAATGGCAATCATTGACCACTAATGCATGCCTAGGCATGATTATGTGCGCCTAGATGATCATTATTATATTTTTTTCTTTTTAAAATTTTTTTTTATTTACAATTCTTTTAATTTAAAACTTAAAAGTTGATTTCTTCACTTCATCTGCCCAAAATTCAAAAAAAATTGGTTGAAATCTTGAACAAAGGAAAGCTCCCAAAATTTTCTTTTTATTTAGTATTTAGTATTTATATTTGAAATTTATCTTTTTGTTAGAAACTTTAAAAAAATGTATAAAATTCCTATAAATTTGTATTAAATGTTTGGGGGGTATTATTTTTAATTATTAAATGATTTTTTGATTAATTAAAAATTAAAATAATATTAAAATAAAAAAATGCCCTTTTACGCTTATCGCCTAGTCCATAGCTTGGCTTCCATATATCGCCACACATTAAGTATTTTAGAACACTGCTTATTATTCTTTGCTCTATAAAAACCCTTCAAGAAAGATGCCACATTTTCAACAAGTTCTCCCTCCCTTCAAAAGACGCACACCAATTCACACAAATGCACAATTTGCGAAAACAACATTGGAAATATAGGGACAACTGGACAAGTCAAGAGAGAGATGAGAGAATACAAAAATTCTGAGTGTACAGAATTTTAAGTTTACAGAATGTGTACAGAGTCTCACAAACGGTGGACCCCACATGAATATTTTATTGCCAAAAAAATCACCCACCCCCCTTTGATGTGTGTATTCTGTACAACATCTGTACACTTAAATTTCTGTACATGTAGACCAACTCGAGAGAATAACCACTGGGGCAGCTGACATGATGTTTCGGTGCTTCTTTGAAGGAAGCTTATCAATGTGTGACATGGTGTTGGGAAGAAGCACCTCCCAATATTGCCTAAGAACAAACAAACTTGCAATGTGAAAATTCCAAACCACTTGAAGATGAAAAGAAAGATAAGAAAAATTGGGGAAGAAATGATTTTCAATATATATGATGAACAATGGATTGGATTACTTGAACAAACCTCAAGTTAATCCCCAAGAAAGAAAAAATAGCTTTGAATTTATACCTAAGAAGAACAATCTCTTTCTTTTTAAATTCTATTCAAGCTCTCTCTATTTTTTCTCTCAAAAACCGGATTATAAATGAAGAGAAAAACAGCTATATATATAGCTTAAACATAGGCGCCTAGACGCCAAGTTTCTGCACCTAAGTGCCCGGTTGGTCACCTAGGTGTCCACTCATGGCACCTAGGCGCCCAGTTTCTGCTTCAGCAGAACATGGCGCCCTCCCTTGCTTCTCATTTTCCCACAATTCTCCACATCGTACATTATTTGACAGACCTCAAATTTTGGACGAACACAAGAAGAAGCAGTAAGCGCCAAACTCGGCTGCACCATTCAAATCATGGTTGCCTACGTACCCAAAACTCGAGATCAAGCCTCCGTAATTCACCTCCACCTTCATATACTCTTCACCTCATTTCAACCCCGCCTTGAAGAGCCATGCCCACTCGGGCATATCAGTACGGACTAATGTGAAGCAAGTCCAAGCAATGCTGAAACTTGCTACCCGTTACCACTTTGGTTAACATGTCTGCTGGGTTCTCATTTGTGTGTACCTTCAAGATAGAAATATCACCTTCCTCTATGACATCACGCACAAAATGATACCTGACGTCGATATGCTTGGTTCGAGCATGATGAACTTGATTTTTAGCTAAGTGAATCGCACTCTGGCTATCACACCACAAGTCCACACAATCCTGCTCAATCCCCAAATCATCTAGAAGACCCCTCAACCACAATGCTTCCTTCACTCCCTCTGCCATGGCCATATACTCGACCTCTGTGGTAGAAAGAGCCACTGTAGCCTGTAACATCGATCGCCAACTAACTGGGGCACCATGTATGCAAAACACATATCCAGTAGTAGATCGTCGTCTATCTAAATCACCTGCATAATTCGAGTCCACAAACCCACTTATATATGCATCTCCACCAAAACATAAACCTGTATCCACGGTACCTTTTAAGTACCTCAGGATCCACTTCACAGCTTTCCAGTGTGCCTTCCCCGGATTCACCATGAATCTACTGACCACACTAACCGCCTGTGAAATATCTGGACGTGTACACATCATGGCATACATCAAATTGCCAACTGCACTAGTATAAGGTACACGATCCGTGCGTACCTTTTCTTACGCTGTAGTAAGAGATTGTTTACCAGAGAGCCTGAAATGTGGAGCCAATGGAGTCACTACCGACTTTGCACCTTGCAACCCGAACCTAGCAATAACCCGCTCAATGTGATTCTATTTCCAGTTTTAAGGTCTTCAACCCTCTGCAAGGCAAAAGAAACTTGTGGAGAAATGATTGTCTAGTTCTGTACATTCTGGTGAGTTAATGTAAACACCATTTTTCTCTTTGACATTGTAGAACACATTTAATAAGGTTACTCGCATATATTGTTGTATGATTTAAACTAGATAAGATGTATGGGAAATTTTAATTATTTATTCGAACTGAGTGTCAGCATTTTCCCTTAGGCATAGGAATTGGTTCAGAGAGAAGCCATGCTTGAGTAAGAATGTATAGTTTACGATTAAAATATGAATCTGGAGCGAAGACAGATTTAATTAAGAATACTTGAATTGATTAGCTCTCTCTCCCCCTCTTTTTTCTCACCTTTCTGCCGAACGGAAAAGACAAAATGAGAGGTGATCAAGCGTAACAATGGAACAAAAATGCAGATCAAACTAATCCACAGATTCTGATTTGGTCTTAATTCAGTGATATCCCTATAATTATTTGAAGCAACTAGTATGGAGCACTGCAACTCAATAGATGTTTTATACAGGGTAGCCAACTGCTTCTCGTTAAAATTTGGATAGACGGTCACCAATTACCTTTAATATCAACATCACATATTTTACTAAAATTTATTTTGTCAATTGCAAAAATAACTTGTAGAGCTAGCAATACCAGATTTTATAAAACAGAATTCCGGCGGTTAATTAACTAATTAAAGATATGTAATATCATTATTCTTGAGATTTCAAATGTCACTGGACATGAACAAATTGCAGGAGATTTCTGCTCTAAAATGTAGACAAATTTTGGGGACCGAAATTAATGCAGAAGAGTTCAACCAAACGTGACAGTAATAGTTATATTTGAGATAGAACATAATTTTGGTCATTGAAATGTGCCACGGTCAAATCAGATTCCATCTCTTACATGAGGAGGAGAAATTTCCACTCTTCTTTGGTGGCTTGACTTTTCGGAATTACAGAAAAACTTCTTCGCATGGATAGCGTACATACAAGGTTTTTATCCCTCTTGCATAAGGTGTGTTGCCAGGTTAAGCGGCATGAATTCATTGATGTCAAGAATCGGTTCTTGGCTTGCTGTCCCGCCGACAAACCTATCTCGTGTTTTAAACAGCAATTGCCCAGTTAAATTCAGTACTTCACTAGCAAGAAGATTCCTTAATCTGGGCCTCATCCTATATACAAGAATAGCAATGAGATTTCAGAATAGAATTGTCACCAGCAGACTATACAACAACAAGGCAACCAGACATTGATCAAAATAATAAAGAAAATCTTTTCAAATGTTCCATTAACAATAAGCTGAAAATGAGAACCTAATTTACTGCACCATTTAATTCTCCATATACGCCATCGGTGGATCCTAGAATGACGAATCAAATGAAATCAAATCAGAGGACAAGATTCTTTGTTTAGTTGGGTTTGTTTTCCCCAACACACGCACAACATTAAAATGGCAGCATCCCATTCGCCGGAACAGACTAAGCAACAACCATATATCGTTAAGGGTCCCAATAAATGGACACAAAAACCGAGCGATCCTTGTCATTCTTGAGTTTCTCTTGTCTTTTATTCCCTTCTATTTCTCTTGGACATGCCTTCTAGGCCCCACAGACACTGAACAAGGTTGTCCTTGGAAAAATGGGCTTACTTCTAACATAGAGCAATGCTAATTCATTGTTGAAATTACTCTCTTGAATTTGACGCAGGATCACTGCATCATATTCTTCTCTCAGATTAATTTTACTCTTATTCTACCATTGTTCTAATCATTGAAGTATAATTCTTTGCTCTATATAAACCCTTAAACAAACATGCTTCATTTTCACAGAAACATACAAATTGTGAAATTATTTAAAAAAAAAAAAAAAAAACTTGACATGCCAAAAGAGAGGAGAGAATGGCCAATGCAGCGGCTGATCCGATGTTTCGGAGTGTCTTTGAGGGAAGCTTATCAATGTACGGCATGGACATTAATCGAAGGCCATATCCTCACAATTGCACTGCATAAACAGAAGGGCACCTGCTCAAGTTCTGTTTCATGTAGAAGTAACAGTTCGTTCTCCCAAAAAATGTACTATGGAGTAAATGTTCCTTACTTACCGTATCAGCTTCCAAATTCTCTTCTCGATTTTCTCATGATGGTGATTCACCAGAAAATGAGGGTTCAAGTAGAGTACAATGTAAAACTAAACGTTACGAGGTTTAGAGCTTGTAGATTCTTTTTACCAGTTTTTAGTCCACCAGGCATTCCTCCAGGCAAAAAATTGTCATGAGAGGAACTTCATTGTACATTCTGGTAAGTTCATGGAAACTTGACTTCTTCTCTTTCACGTAGCATTTAATGCAAATGAATAATATTATTCACAATCAGCAACTACAGTAATCATTATATGTGCCAACTTATTACTTGAGGCATTAATTTTCAATAATTTTGTTATCTCAAATAACAAGTTGTGACATAGGATGACTACTGTATTCGCTGATTATGAATAACATTACTCATTGCCAGTGTTAACATGTTTTACAACATTATGCACTCTCATTTTAGAAAGTTACTGTGCTAACATTACTTTAAAGAGTTACCATAAAGCTAAATTAATTGTGACTAAAATGCAGAGTAAAGAAACAAAACAGAGCTAGAAGCTCAATAAGAATTGGATAAAATTCGAATGAGATGAATGACAGCAATGCTACGTCTTTACACACTCCCTCCCTTACTTTATCTCTTTCTTTTCATTTTTTTTTTTTTCACCTTCCCTACGGTTAGGCAGGGTTGCATAAGGAAAAGATAATGTAAATATTCTTCAAACATTCTTTTTTCTTATTTTTTTAATATGCTTTGCTCTTTTAACCTTTTCTGCACTCTTTCGTCTATAAGATCAAGTTAAAATAATATACCAAGAAATGTACTCTGCAAACTTTGCCCCGCCTAGCAAAGAGAAGGCAGCTTGCGAAGAGAATGAAGGCCTAAGAAGTGCACTCCAAATAGGTGAACCTCCCCCTCCATGATCCAGGCTGTCTCCAGATTGGCAAGGAAGGGCACTTGGGCCAATAAATGAAGTGAGACTCTTATTCGAATTAGTTATAAGATAACCAATAAGGAGTCGCCGTCTGGTATTCTTTCAAATATCTCCCTCTCAAACAGTTATTGCCCTTCTTGTTCCAGTTTGAACATCAAAACTAGTGAGTTTAGGAAATGAAAATCATTAGCAGTTGAGTAAGATTTATTGATCAAATTTCTATCATCAACATATACATAGTAACGAACTGCCTGCTACTATAATGGAGATATAAAATATGAACACGTTTTCGCAAATAAAAAAATTCGAGTTTGGCAAAGTCAAATTGGTTGTATTTGAAGCACAAGTTTGATATTATAAGACTATTGCAGATTTGAGTAGTTTCTTGTTCATACATGACTGACTACATTGTCAACTTGACCACCGCCTTGTACTCCTCAAAATATAACTAGAAACTGGTAATCACTTGTCCTTTTTTCCTCGTACAACAAGGGGGCATTATTCTCTCCGCCAATATGTGAGCAATGACTTTTGACTGAAACGTACAAGAAAAGCGCGCACACATATACACACAAAAACATTATGACAAAATAGTAATCTTAATTTAATTTCTCCATTGCGAGGGGAACTCCCAAAACTGACATCACTTATTGAATCTTTTAAGACATTAAAATTTCCAACCGCCGAGTAGAAGATGCTAATAAAAAATAATGGAAAATAAAATAATTAGAAAACATCGTACAACCTGTGGATTTGGAATTAAAAACCTATAGTGACCCACAATTTTCTTTGATTTCTAAGTCACTGCATAGTCAAGAAAAGCGGACTCCTTGCAGAGGAAACTACTTGTTTCAATCGATCATAGTTAATACAAGGATATAACGATCCTCCAACCTTGGTAAAAACTAAATAAAATCTTACATTTTATAAAACAAAATTAATTTGCTAAGAAAAATCCAGCCCAAATTACGATAGGGAGAGAGGAGGCCACGAAGGGAAAGCATTGTGTTGGAAATTTGTCCAAGTCCTCTCTCTCTCCCCTTTTCTCCAACTTTTGTGGACTTGGGAGGAGAAATTAGGTAATGATGGCGACACTGGATCTGGTGATTGATGTGGTTGATGATGAAGATGGTGGGGGTGGTGGTGGTGTCAGTTGTTCGTCAAAATCCTGCAAGTGTACGGGTTCGTTGTATAAGTAATAATCGTGATGAGAGAATTATCGTTCCACAGAGAATAAGGATCAATTTTAGTATATTTAATATATTTAATTCGTATTTGTAACTGAAAGACGATCAAGGGAATAACTAACTAATTTTTATAACTAAAACTTATTAAATCAATGAAAATTGGTTTAAAAATCAAATGTGCGAACGTATTGGATTTCCGACGCCACTGATCAATTCTTAATTCTAATTCTTAACCAATAATAATTATTTTAATTTATGCAGTTGCGACTATCGATAATTTCACTATTATTTATTATTCTTTCCAGGATATAATAAACATATGATTACCACGAGACGATCCTATTCCTAGTCCGACTCCATATGACAACCATGCATTAACATTTAGGATTATCACATAAGATCACACACGCGACAAATATTATTTCTAATATTTATTGCTCGTATGTCCCAATAATAGTGTTCTACATATCGTGAGTTTTCCAACAATACGAAAAAGCAACTTATTATCATAATGATGCGCACACCTTAAAACAATCTAATTATGCATATTAATGGAATCACAATGCAATAATTAACATAAAAACGTAGGTCTTGAATTAAAACTAAAAATTAAACAATTTTGTCATTATCCAATACATGAAAATATTTAGCCTAGCATAATGGTGAAATTAAGTAAATAAAACAGAAAAGACATCACCGAGTGATTCAAGGGACGTGAATAATTTCCAAAGTGACGATGCCGTAGTCCGTCTTTGCCGTCTTCCTATCTATCGTTGGCTTTTGCAGGTGTAATAAATTACTTCTCCTTTTTTAGCCCAAATGCAGTCCCAAGGTTTGGATAATTTCCACCAATGGCTGCCCTTTTATTTCTATAATTTTCACCAGATTTTCAGCTATGTTCTCCCCCACTAGCCGTTATCGATGCGTGTATAATCTATCCCAAGCAGCCGACAATTCACGTGATTGTATGAGTAATTTCAACCAGCTGGCAGCAACCTTTTTTTTTCTTTCCTTCCCCCTTGCAATTGCCGTGTGTGTGTATATATAACTAAAGCAGTAGGAACCTTTGTTTTTATTTTGTATAATTAGACTCCAAAGTGGCCAAAATTCCTTGTTCTCTGAATTTTCCTTGTTGCCAGCCACCTTCAATTCTCTCTGCCACTTTTTCTTCTTTTTTTCCTTTAGGTTTTTCTTTTTCTCCCCTTAGCTGCCAACAGGATGTATGTATATATATATCTCCAGCCCACCAACCAATTTGTTTCTATATAGAATTAATCCCTCAAGTCCTCAACTTTCAAAGTATAAAACTTGATCTCCAAACTTTGCATCAAATAGCTAATTAATCCTTCATCGTTTTCCAAATGCTTCAAATGGGTTCGTCACTAAAAACAAAATGAAAATTAACCTAAGTTAGATAAAAATTAATAATTTGACGACGTAAAAATTTAATAATGCGATATAGATAAGTACACAAATTGCATTTATCAAATACCCCAAAACTTAAAACTTTGTTCGTCCTCGAACAAAACTATAACATAAATAACAACAAACATGCAAAAATATTTGGTTAGACCGTTTAGCTTTTTTACCTCAGGATTTGAAATCACGGCATTAAATCTACACACTGCTTCAAAGTGACCATACCAAACTAATATCCACTTTTTCAATGCAAAATCGACGTGTGTGTGTGAAGAACTAAGTAGACATTAATGAATTCACAAGTTGTTCCAATTCCCGATTCTCTATGGTCAAATATATCTTTTCATCGCTCGTAAGATTCACATACCCAAAAACTTATTCTTTTTACACTCTTTTCCCAGTGTATGATCTAAGATTGAATTTTTATCACTATCCTCACCTCTCCAATTCAGGTGGATGTCATTAGTTGCAAGTTAACACATCAATGAATAAGGATTCTCAAATTATTTGATTGCTTTGACTACCAAAATTCAATTAGGTTAATTATCCTTTATCGAAAGTCAAGTTTCCTTGAACAAGTGTTGGATTTACAAGGCATTTAGTGCTTCTTCTTTTTTTGGCACTCTCCCTTAAACTTTCTAGATGACTCATGTAGCATGCTTTAGGCCGATGACTCCCAAATCAGATAACTTTAGGGTACCAGATTTTCAAATACCCTTACAGGCTTAATAACCCGAGTCAAAAAGGTTTTGAAGAGAACAATTTTTTTAGGACAATTTTATCTCTGATTGCTTTTTAAATGACCCCTGTAACGAATTTTAGGACGATGACTCCCAAGTCAGATAACTTTAGGGTACCAGATTTTAAGATACCTTTGCAGACTTAATTACTCGAGTCATAAAAGCCCTTTAGAAAAATTTTAAATTTCAAAAAAATATACCTTGATTAGTGTAATACCCCTTATCACACACCTATTTAAGCAAATCGACCTCCAATTTAAAACTTTCGTCCAATTATCCTATTAATCTCAGACAATCAACACAAAATTTTCACACAAGGAATCCACATTCACATCCTATTTCCCTACAACGGTAATATCTTTCCAAATTGAGTTAAATTTGGTTTAAGGATAATTAATTAGTATGGTTTGGGTAAAGCATCTATATCCAACTAATTCAATCTATTAAGTGCATGAATCAACTCATTTCATCATAATGTCAACTCAGTTCTAGTGCATGTATAATATCAAGTTTTGTAAGTTCAAACTTTAATCAGTCTAGCATGATTCCTATCCACAGTTCATAAATCAACGCCAAATCCCAAATTTAATTATCATTGTCAGCCAGACCGTCTAACACACACAAGCACACAATAAAAATAAAAAATAAATAAATAAAAATTTAACGATTTTTTTAAATGTCTTTTTTTTTAAAATTATTATTATTATTATTATTATTATTTTAACATATGTAAACAACGCACGAAAACATACGAAAACCAAAAACACAAAGTGTTTCCCACCCCCAAACTTAAGTCCAACATTGTCCTCAATGTCTTAAAATATAATTAAGAATATAAGGGGACGAGGAAGAAAAGGACGAAGGTACTCCCTAAATTTTTCTATTGAACGTGGAAGATACTGTAGGTGACGGCTAGACAATCTTTTTCATCATGCTTTCCCCTTGGTCGATGTTGATTTGAGTATTCCACGATGTCATGTTCCTGCATATGGCAATCAAATCAAACAGTACAGATCAAATAATCCAAAACATGCGTTACTTAACCCAAACACTCGAAATAACCAACATTATATTTAAGAGCCTCAATGAAAACATGATCGGATGATGATATTCTATAAATTTAAACGTGCCTAAATCTAATGCAACTAATAATTAAAAGAAATCTATATGTAATGCGATGCAAAAGACAAAATAAATAAAATGTTTAGAAATTGGGTTGCCTCCCAATAAGCGCTTAATTTATAGTTTTCAGCTAGACTTTGTTGTCCTGACTACTCTACATTATCAAGTGGTACGGTTATTTTTTCACTGGAGTAGTCACCTCCCGAATAAGCTTTCAACCGTTGTCCATTTACTTTGAACCTCCTTTGTTGATTTTGAGACACCACTTCCACAACACCATATGAAAACACAGCTACTACTGTGAATGGACCCAACCACCTAGGCTTTAGCTTTCCCGGAAAAAGCTTGAGGCGTGAATTGAACATCAATACTTGCTGACCAACTTCAAAATCCTTCTCCCTTATGTGCATGTCGTGCCATCTCTTAGTTTTTTCCTTGTAAATCCTTGCATTCTCATACGAATCCAAACGAAACGCATCTAGCTCATGAAGTTGTAGAACCCTCTTTTCTTCTGCTGCTCTCATATTGAAATTGAGCAAGTGTGTCGTCCAATATGCTTTATGTTCTAACTCAACCGGCAGATGACAAGCCTTTCTAAATACCAGTCGATATGGAGACATGCCAATTGGAGTTTTAAATGCCGTTCTATACGCCCAAAGTGCATTATCCAATTTCTTAGCCCAATCTTTACGTGATGCGTTGACTGTGGCTTTAAGAATCTTCTTTAATTCCCTGTTGGAGATTTCCACCTGCAATTCTCTCTGACTTTTCCTTGCTGCCAGCCACCTTCAATTCTCTCTGCCGCTTTTTCTTCTTTTTTTCCTTTAGGTTTTTCTTTTTCTCCCATCAGCTGCCAACGAGATGTATGTATATATATATCTCCAACCCACCAATCAATTTGTTTCTATATAGAACTAATCCCCCAGGTCCTCAACTTTCAAAGTATAAAATTTGATCTCCAAACTTTGCATCAAATAGCTAATTAATCATTCATCATTTTCCAAATGCTTCAAACGGGTTCGTCACTAAAAACAAAATGAAAATTAACCTAAGTTAGATAAAAATTAATAATTTGACGACGTAAAAATTTAATAATATGATAGATAAGTACACAAATTGCACTTATCATCAGTAAATTTTAATGCTCACAATGGTGTGTAGGTTTGGAAAAGTGGTTTCTAGCGATCGTGTGTGTGGGGTGGCTAGCCAATGAAAGTAATGATGGCGACATGAAGATCTGGTGTTTGCAGTGGTGCACATAATGGTGACGCAGGGGGTAATGTAGATTCAGACCAAGGTGTTGCTAATAGTGTAACAATATATGTTATAAGTGGTTGCAGTGATGGTGGTGGCTAAAAGTGGCAAAAGAGCCGAGTAGCTCGTTGGTTCATCGGCTCAACTCGTCATAGCTAGGTCCGTGGGTAGCTTGGGTTTGTTCCGAAGGCAAGAGAGCCGAAGAGCTCCTTGGTGCGTCCACTCAACTCATCAAAGCTACGATCATAGGTAGCTCAGGCTCATATTAGGACAAGCCCGAGCAGGAGGCTTGTTCGGCAAGCAGAGCAATGCTCAACTCGTTGAGGTCACGAGTGGCTCGTGGGCCTAAAGTTACCAATCATTTTGGGAACTTAAAAAAAATTAAATATTTAAAAAAATAAAAAATCTTGAGCACGTGAGCTCGGCTCACGAGCTCGTGGGCTTGACTTCTGCGCTCAAGAGCTTGTGGGCTCGGTTCATGAGCCCAAGAGCTCATGGGCCAAATGGCACGAGCTAAGCTCATACTCAAATTGTGCTTAAACTAGCTTGAGCTCGGCTCACCATTTTGACGAGCTGAGTCATGGGTACATTGGCCAAGTTGGCTCGGCCCATTACCATTGCTAGTTGTGGCAGTGAGTGTAACAAGGTATGCTATGATTGGTGGTGGAAGAATGTTGTAAATGTAACACAATATCTTACTATTGGTGGCGATAGTGGTGGAGGAAATATTATGTAACAATCTAACACCCAATGTTACTGAATATATGTAAAAACTTTAAGAAAATAATATATCAAAAATAAAAAGAGGGTTTAAAAGAAGTTTTGAAATTAGTGAACCTTTTAAATGTATTTGTTAATATGCCAAAGAAGTATTTTGAACCAATTCGAGTTAAGTGGATAGTTGAGAGAAGTCCAATTGCCCAAACTCGAGTAGTTTAAAATCCAAAATACGGAAATTAGGATGCGTAACATTTTTTTCTTATGATTTTGAAATGTATGAGTTTTAAATTTTTTGTTCATAAATATAGAGCAAGTGAAACTTACAATATCCAGGGGAGTTATGTCCCAGTTTAATACGAAAAAATTATTCCTTACTAATAGTAGTGTAAACAATGGTGCAGAATTAAAAAGGGATTCTAACTAAATAGGGTCAAGAAATCCTTTGAGCTTTGAATAACCTAATCTAATAGAAAAACCTTTACTATGATTAGAAAATATTTTATTTCCTAACTAATTATTTAATTAATATGATTATACTGAAAAATTTTTAATTATAAGGGATAAAACATATTTTGTTGAAAATCTCGTATCTCTCATTAGAAGCGTCACTAGTAAGAACGTTAAACCCTCCTCCATCATTGAATTCCTTCTTCCATTGTCAATTCTAATCAAATAATCCAGGGTTCTCTATCATCAAAGAACAAAATTCCATCCTCCATTATTTAGTTCAAATTTAACCCAAATTTTGGTCTATTTATGGTCTAATTCAATAGATTTTTTCCTAACATATGTGCATGTTCACCTATCTATTTAAATGTTGCAACTTTGTGTTGCCAGATCTCTTTCGACAAATGGTCAACATCTAAAGTCATGTACATGGCTTCTCCTTCTGTTTTTTAATACACAAGAATTTGTAATATAACTTCTTCTTCTTCTTCAATCAGAAATCTATATTACTCATTAAAGTTCAGTTTGATAAAAATTCCAGTTTGCTTGGGAGCTAGATGGTAAAAGAGACCACGTCAAATCATTGAATTTATTGGGTTGCATATTCCTTGCACAATCTAGAAGGTGTAAACTTATAATATATAATCAAACATAAAAAACCAAATACATATTGTAACACCTCGAATTTTTTTACTATTTTTCTTGTGGGTCTAAACTTAATATGGGTCACTTAGTAAATAAAAAAAATCATCTTTAGATTTGTCGTCACACTAAAAGTCCAAAAGATTGATGATTTAGTTTGCTCACGTGTACTTAGAATTTAGCGTAAATCTTATTTGGGTCGAATATTTACGCATTTTAGAAGTTGATAAAAATATATCGATATTATATTCATTTTGTAACTCGTGCTAAATAACATAAATTTGCTCAAAAAGAAGTAATTTTGGACTAGTCATATTCGAGTTATCTTGATCACAAGAAAATAATCTAAATCCTATATTTTATTTATAAAAAATATATATATACATAATAATTTTATATATAAAATAGTAAAAATAAAAGATGGAGGCGTTGGAATTTGAAACATCAACCACTTTTTTTGTAATTAATATAATCAATTGATCTTACCAACCATCCCATCATTGATTGGCACCATGTTTTGCAATAAAGAACATGTTAAATAACTTATTTAATCCTCAAGCATAACATGTGGAGTGTGGTGATTGGTATTCTAAGTGAAAATTATGTATAAAAAGTCGTGAGAAGTATTTTTTTATTCTCATTACATATACGTGAACACACAAAATTTTCAAAAGGGGATATAATATTGTTTCACCAAATATTTTCAGATTTATTTTGTATCAAATTAAGGTAAGAATACATTGTGCAAAGTGGTAAATTCTTAGTCCTTGATGTTTGTATAATTTTTGGCATAAAATATTATGAGACTTTCGGATCGAACTCTATGTTAAATACTACAGGATATCGGGATTCTTAAGAAATTCCTTGAACTCTAAATCTAAAAAATATTCGTATGTTATGTCAGTTTCATATTTATATCATGTGAATAAGAATGTGTACGTATTCTTACAGAGTGTTTTTAAAATACTCACTCTTACAATACTTTTCAAATGAGAACGTGTCGTTTGGACGCGTGGAAGATTGACCAAGTGATACTTATGAGGTCACCAAGTAAATTTTATAGAAAAGATAATTGTCAAACTTTTATTTGAAGAACATCTTCATATTGAATTTTGTGTACATTGTTTAATAGCTATTTTTTATGCATTTTCAATACTTAATAAAAGTGATATTTTCGCTTAAATTAGATGAAAAAGATTTTGGTAACATCTCGAGCTATTTTTATTTTAAAAAAATAATAATGAAAAGAAAATCTCATAGCATTATATATAGAGGAGAAAAATAAAAGAGGAAGAGGAAGAAGAAGAAGAAGAAATTAAATAATTGAGCCACCAAATTTATTATTTTTTTGAGAGAATAATGTTTATATATACAAGAAGACCAAAACTATAAGGAAACGGGAAACCTACCAAAGAAAGGAATCAAATAATATTATACATAAATATTATATTATAACATAAACTCGGATTTTTTATTTTTTTTAATGCCGGGGGAACCCACAACCTCTATCTTTCAGGTGTGCACTGACTAAACTCTCAGATTGACGCAATAGCTTACAAATCATGCCAATCATATAAACTGCACTAAGCAAGTCCTGTGTAACAGGCTCGATTGAGATTTTTTTTTTCCGCTTTGCGTTGTAGCGTGGCCAATTAAGTGTTTGGTTGCCATTTTCATTTCCATCGGTAGAAGAAATTGGAATGTTACACAAGAAGTTTGCAGACACATTTAATGTGCACCAGAAACGAAATTACAATTTTACCCTTTTTGCATTTATTTCAAAGTTAAGGAGGGGCATTTCAAGAAATTTCCATCCTATTGAGTCAAAAAAGGCTGTGCATGGGCCCACAATCATGTTCTACGAGCAATCTTTATTTTGAAATGGGGTGAAAATGTGTATCAAACAGGGGCTAAATTATTGGCATATCATTTGAATACATTAATAACTTCAAAATATAAAGAAATTTCACTTATAATTTTTCTAATATACTGTTACATTGAATAATAATTTAAATGAAAGTAATTCGTAATTGTTGATAACAATGCTCATTAAATAAGATCACATTAAAAAAGTAAGCCATTGTTTGATAATTATTAAAACAAAACTCTTTTTTCTATAACTCTTTTTCAACAACAAATACTCACAATAAAATATGTTGCTCATGAATTCAAAATTTTTTATTACTTTATAACCACACATTTTCCCAAAAAATCACTATTTTCAAACTCATTTTTCCCCAATAAACTCTTTTAAATGGTTGTCAAACAAGGAGTTGTACTCTCAATTAAGAAAGTAGCCTATAACTCAGGATGAACGAAACAATAAAACAAAATGAGTATTTTACAATTGTATTTTAGTAAGTTTTTAAATTCTGAAAAAGTAATTGAAGTCACTTTCTCTCCTGAGTATGCAAGAGGGATCAATCCACTACCTATGGTTAGAGTTGTAAATAATCACTACATTTTAGATTGGGTAATTAGTACAAAACATCCTTACCTTTCAATATTATTGTGCAAAACATCCCTATATTTCATTTTTTGACATTTTCATCCATACTCTCACCTTTCATTGCGAAAATCATCATTTTTATCCAATTTCTCAATAAACAAGACAAATATATCATCCTATTTAAATAAAATAAATTAAAGAAAAGTTAAAGAACAAATTGCAATCATCATACTTCCTAACTTTTAAAAAAGTGTAAATGAGTTGAAATAAATTATTAAAGGGGTAATTAGCATAAAACGTCCCTACCTTTCAATATTATTGTGTAAAACGTTCATATATTTTAGTTTTTGATATTTTCATCCTTATTTTTATATTTCATTGTGAAATTCATCTTTTTCATCATTTTCTCAATTAAAAGCTGTAAAATGATAAATATACCCCCTCTTTAAATAAATTGGGGAGTATAGTCACAATTTGTTTTTTTTTTCTTTATTTTTATTTATTTAAAGAGTGTGTATATTATCATTTTACAGCTTTTAATTAAGAAAATAATGAAAAAGATGAATTTAGCACTGAAATGTAAAAGTAAGGATGAAAATGTCAAAAAATAAGAGTTATAGACATTTTGCACAATAATATTAAAAGGTAGGAACGTTTTGTAATAATTATCCTTTTACTAATTTATTTGGACTCGTTTGTACGTTTTTAAAAGTTAGGGAGTATGATTGCATTTTGTTGTTTAATTTTTCTTTTCTTTTATTTTTGTTTTATTTAAATTGGAGTGTATATTTGTCATTTTACATGATAAAGAGATGAAAATGATGATTTCCGCAATGAAAAGTGAAGGTAGGGATGAAAATGCCAAAAACTGAAAAGTATGAACGTTTTGTACAATAACATTGAAAGTTAAGGACGTTTTGTATTAATTACCCTTTTAGATTTTATATTATATGTGCCTATCTTTGCTTTAGCATGACGCATCTAAAACTAAAACTTTTAGGAGAATGTCATGTGTACGCTCTTTTGTTAACATTATTTGTCATTACAAGTGGTGTCAAATGTTGATTGGAGAAAAACAATAAAGAAATTTAAACTATCCACTAATAAATTGCCACTTAGTAGAGTTTAAAAAATGATGTAAAGGATGATATGCATATGGCATGATGGAATTTTTTTAAGGCTTGTCATAACTTAAATGAAAATATCAATTAATACCCAAGATTAGTTAATAATCGAACAAACCAACAACACATCACACACAAAAACTGCAAAAACTAAAAATCAACACAATGAATTTTTCGGCCCAAGCCCCAGAGGTTCGACAAACACATCTAACGTTATCCATTATAAATGGATAAAGCTCGGTTATACTATAAGCCAAAAATATGGCAGCCAAACATACAAAAGATTCAGTGACAGCAGTACAAAGTCACAAAGACTTATCTTTACAAATGAGCCAAGATTGATCAACAGCCTATACCAAGAATCACACCAGAACACTCAGTTTTGCATCAACCTCCACAGATCGATTAAATCACTTAGATTCACACATCAATCACTCAAAAATACAAAAGCACATACTCGATCTAGAATGCGAAACCTAGTGAGGAAATGAGTTTTCTCTTTCTAAAAGTAGAGGAAAGACGAACCAGCCAAAAGTCTCTAACTAACCCTAAGTGTCATTGTGAGATATAAAGTAGAATATTCTTGAAGCCTCACCCAACGATCACAAATGAGTTGGGTGTCATCAATCCAGCCGTAGGCTATCATTTAAAGAGTTGTCATTTGTTAAAACACACTTTCAATAGATAAAATTTTGGAAGCACACTTTCACTTCATTAGATCCAGGTTTTGAAACACAATAATCTCCACTTTACTTCCAACAATTTTGACAACTAGTACAGCCAGGATCTTCACTAGCAGTTGATAATTTTACTTGTATGTACCTAGCAGGAGGTCTAATCTGTCTCCTCTCTCTATCTCTGGCAAGTTAGTATTCCTCGGGTGGTAGTATCAAATTATCAGATTGTTCTGGTTCTCCCAGTTCTGAACCATTTTCAATTAAGGTAACTTCATCAGTATGTTCAGTTTCTGACGGGATAGTTTGGGTATTTTCTAATTTAATAGGCTCCACCTCAATTTAGACATTATTTTTAGTTAAATTCTCTTTCTTTCCTTCTAAACAAGGCATGCAAGACTTATTAAAGACAACACCTCTTCTTATTATAACTTTGTAACCCCTTTCCCCATAAACTTACAGTCTGTACCCTTTTATATTTTTAGCATAGCCAAAAAACACACACTTTAGTGATCTAGGGTAGTTCTCCTATACTTTGATGAGCGTATGCAACACAGCCAAATATTTTCAGATAAGGATAATCAACAGGTTTTTGTGTCCACACAGATTCAGATACATTAAAATTTAATGCACTAGTATGAATTCTATTAACCAAATATACAGCAGTTTTGACAACTTCACCTAAAATAATTTGGGCAAGCCTGAACTTATATGCATGCATCAAACCTTATTTGATAATGTCATATTTATTCTTTCTGCAATACCATTCTGCTATGGAGTACATGTCACAGTTTTATGTCTTAATATGCCATATAATTTACAAAAATTATTAAACTCATAATTGCAAATTTCTAGACCATTGTCATTTCTTAGAGTTTTGATTTTCAAATCAGTTTGGTTTTCAATTTGGATTTTTCAGTCTTAAATATTGTAAAAGTTTCATCTTTAGATTTCAACAGAAACACCTAATTTTTTCTTGAAAAATCATCAGTAAACAAAAGATAATATTTGTAACTAGACAATGTTGGTGTGGATGCAGGACCCCACAAATCAGTATATAGATATTCTAGAATTTGCTTTGCTTTATGAATACTAATGGAGAAAAGTTAATTTAGCTTGTTTACCAATCAAACATTGTTTACAATTAGAATATCCCCAGTGTTTGATTTTCCAAATATCCCTTTATTTTGTAGAGTCTCTAAGCCTTTCTTTCCAATGTGACCAAGTCTACCATACCACAATTTGGCAATGTTAAAATTATAATCCAAAACTACTGCAGATAGACCCACTAAAGGTTTTGCATTTAAAAAATATAAAATCACGTTTCTTTGGGATAGAAGTGATTAAATCACTAACCCTAAAGATTTTTATTTGTTCTTGACCCAATTTGATGTGAAATTCCATATCATTCAACATTTCTAGAGACACAAGGTTTCTTTCAAGTTAAAGAACAAATCTAGCACCTTTTAGAAGTAAAATTCTTCCATTTCTAAGAGCAATTTGATTGTTCCAATTTCTCTTACTTTGCAGGTCATGTTGTTTTCTATAATAACTTGGCCTCCTATTGTTTTTTCAAAATTTAGAAAACTATTTTTATTATAACACATGTGAAAGGAGCAATCAGAATCAAGAATCCATTCTGGATTCAAGTTTTTTTCAATATTAACAAGAACCAGGTCATTATCAAGTTGTTGTTTATAACAAGACAACAACATTACCTTGACTTCATTTTTCATTTTAAATCATTTTGCTTCTTAAAACACTCTTTGACAAAGTTACCCATCCTACCACAGTAATAGCACTTCTTTCCTTTGGCCTTGTTTTTGGATTTAATTTTATCATTACTTCTTTTTCAAAGGTCATTAGGAGTTTTTTAGTGGAAGTTAGATTTACCAACATTTTTGCCTTTTATCAAAAGATTTTTTCCATTTTGATTATTGATAGATTCATATTTGAGCTCAAGAACCCTATTTCTCAAAGCATTAATAATAATATCAGTAGTAAGTTCATCTCTGTCATATTCTAAGGCATTCTTGAGATCTCTATGTCTATCATTAATAGATTTTAACAGGACCACATCTGACTGATCTTCTAAAAAATTTTCATCATAGTTTGCAAGGTCTTGGGTTAGTTCAGTAAACCTATTTAAATTCTCTTCCAAATCAATAGAATAGTCCATTTTAAAAGAGAAAACCTGTTTTAGCAAAAAACATTATTAGGAACAATTTCAGGCTCATATTGAGCTTTCAATTTGGTCCAAAGTTCTTCAGTAGTTTTAGTTTCTCCAATAGTTTTAATCACATTGTCAGAAGGTACAAGAAAATAGTGCTTCAAGCAATTTCTTCCAATTCAGTTTTTTTAGAAGTGGACATATCAACTAGCCAAGTATTATCTAGGGTTTTTGCACATTTTAATTGCATTAAAATGCCCTCATTGTTTGACTCCACATATTGAAATCCCCCCTCCCATCATACAGGTTTACTTCAAGCTTAGCAGTGGCTATCACATGTATGCAGCAAGAAAATAAACATGTTTGAATCATAAAGAATGCAATGAGATGACACACAAAGAGAGGACACACTACAATAAGAGGTTTAGGCACAACAGTAATTCACTAGGATGTGTAGACTCAAAATGGTGAACAGATAACACTAAGTAGATGAAAAGAATCACAAATAGATAGGGACGACACTTTAAAATGTCTAAATCGAAAACTGTGGTTAATCGAACCTAACGGGACGAAAAAACCAAACCAATGGTGTAATGTGGTGAGTATGGTATTTGATTTTAATGAGTCAGTTTGAGGCAGGGCGGGACGGGTATTTACGCCGTCAATTCGTCTTGAACCGATTACCCGTTAAATTTTTTTAATAAGTACCCATTAAAAAAAATAATTGGACAATTGAGATTTCCATTATTCATTTTATGAATGAAGATTGAATATGAATTGAGGTTGAATCTTTTGAGTTATTGAGTAGGAATCAAGTTCGATGCATAAGGATCAACGGACAATGATATTTTTTAGTATTGTTATGTTGATAATATTGTTTGTTAAATTCAAATTTTGCATTTGGGAATTGGGATATTGTTTGCATTTTCATTTGAAATATTATTTGCTAAATTGACTTAGTATTGTGTTTTTTTTTTTTATTTGTGTTATATGAGAATTTGAGAATATATCAACTGTAAATTGTGATATTGAAAATTAATTTGAATATTGAGAAATGTAATTTGTGAAAATTGAAAATGAGAAATTGGGGAAATTATAATTTTTGATAAATTGGTGTTTGGAATTGAAAATTGAAATTTTAATTATATTTTAAAATTAATTTTAATTCTAATACAGATTGTGGAATTATTTTTTCAATCGATGTCCCAACCTAGTTCTTGTAGTGGTGCATTTAATCTCGTAACTACTTCTAGTCGAGCAAACAATTTATGTAGTATTGATAACACAAATAAATCTCATATATCATTTATTTTATATTGTACTGTAATTTGATATAAATATACGATTTTTTACGTTATAGTGTATTTATATATAGAAAGAATAATTTTTAATATTATTTAATTTGATATTAATAAATGACATCACTATACGCCCGTTGACTGTTGACCGTCAACGATCAACAATTGCCCTAACTGGGTCGAAACCCTAGATTTGCCCTTCTTCATGGTTATTAACCGCCTGAATCGAGTTGAACCGAAATACGAATCAAATCGAGTCGAACCGAGATACGAATCGAACCGAACCGACTTATGTAGTTATGGTATGGATAAAAAATTTGTGGTTCGATGATGGTTTTGATTGAACTGACTCTAAACCAAATCGTTGCCAACCCTACAAATAGAGATAACAACTCCTATATTTCACCGACTTCTCCTACAAGATCTTCCAATTACACTCCTCAACCAAGTTGTTATCTCATATTCCCAAGACCTCTATAGGGTCTTTGGACAAAGACCAACCGTGGGAGGTATGCAGTGTAGGGTAAATCAAGGAAAAAGTCAGGAAATTCTAAAGTCAGAATTACCAGCTAACAAGGTATAGGAAATATTTCACCAAATGAGTTCAAAGAACTCTAATTCCTCCAAAAGTGTTCACACGATTTCAAGGTTGGTTTCAGATCCACAGTTCAATCGAAGATCTGGTATCAAGAATTTGCAAGCCTTGCTTTGTTAGCATTGAAAAGATCAATTAATACCCAACATTAGTCAAGAATCGAACAAACCAGCAACACATCGCACACAAAAACTGCATAAACTAAAAATTAACACAAAGGAATTTTCGACCTAAGCCCCAGAGGTTCGGCGATAACATGTAACGCCTAATCCCCTGTTGAGCATTCATTATAAATAGATAAAGCTCGATTGCACTATAAGTCAAAAATACAAACAGTTTAGTGACGACTGTCCAAAGTCATAGAGACTTATCTTTCCAAACGAGCCAAGATCGATCAATAGCTTATACCAAGAATCACACCAGAACACTCAGTTCTGTGTTAACCTCCACTAATCGACTGAATCACTCAGATTCACCTATCAATCACTCAAAAATACAAAGCACATACTCGATCTGAAGTATCCCTCAAAGATTACAACATTTGCACACTTAGATCAATCAAGAATGCAAAACCTTAGTGAGGGAATGAGGTTTTCTCTTTCTAAAAGTAGAGGAACAGGCAAACCAACCAAAAGTTTCTAACTAACCCCAAGCGTCATTGGGAGATATAAAGCAAAAGAGTCTAGAAGCTTCATCCACTGATCTCAAATGAGCCAGGTGTCATCAATCCAACTATAGGCTATCATTTAAAGAGTTGTCATTTGATAAAACTCGCTTTCAATAGATAAAATTTTGAGAGCACACTTTCACTCCATTAGATCCAGGTTTAGAGCCACAACATTATATCATGTCGAGGTCGTTCCTTTCACATGCCGGGTCACCTTAAATCTAAATGACTAGCTTATTTTAACATCTCTATAAATCTAAGCTTTTCATTTAGCTGAGAAAAGTTATACTACCACACAATAATTTCTTAATAAATATTATTAAGAATAATTGTAAGCAGGGGTAGAGTCACGGGAAATAAAATATTTATATTGAGTTGATACACAGAGAGAGAGAGAGAGAGAGAGAGAGAGAGAATTTAATTGTTAAGCCTAGGCCTGCCCTTCTCCCTACGCCCTGTAAGGAAAAATTGCAGTGATGTTCCCAATCTTTGCATTTTAGCAGTTGCGGATCTAGGTGGTGGTGAGCTAGGGCGGCCACCCTAGCTGGATTCGCTAGAACCGCCTGGAGCCTTTTTTTTTTTTTTTGGCAATAGATTAAAGTTTTACGTTATATTCCTGGTATTCAATTTATTTTCAAGTAATTTGTGTGGCTCGCTTGGTCAGCCGTTGAATGTGCATGGTGGAGGTCTCTGGTTTGAACTTTTTTAACTAACAAACTATTGTGCAATAATATTTTAATATAACAATTTTTGCCAAAATTGAAGAGAGTGGGGGACCAATCAAAAATTCGAACTTGTGATCTTTTCTTAGATATAGTATGATCTTCATCACTATGACACCCATCAATTACTTGCAATAAACTTAACAAAATAATATTTGTTAAGTTCTATCTATTATAATGTGAGTGCAATCATAAGGATTAGAATCTGTGTTCTTCCTTTAAAATATACAAAGATTGGCAATAATGTCATTAGATGAGTCTATTTATTCTTATAAAATAATTATATACGTTCAATTTGGACAAAATAATTATTAAAATTTAAATTTTAGGTCTTATTTGATTCTTATTTTTTTTCAAATACATTTTTTTTATCTCTTTTTTTTAAACCACATATTCATCAAAAAAAAAAATAATATTGTATGCAGATTCAATTATTTTTTTCCATTGTCGAAGCTGCTTGTTCTATTAGTTTGAAAGGTACTTTCCCATCAACGCCACGGTTTACAAAAAGTTATTAGTAGCTTTTGTTAGAGATCAAACGTGGAACTAAATTCTAAGATGTTAGACCAAATTTTTACGAGGACAGGACTAATAATGTGAAAATAACTAAACCTGTAGAACATGAAATATGAATAGGATTTATTTCCAGAAATGTAGCTTTCCCAAGAATGAAGGAATGAATATATTACTCGCATAATAGAGACAGGCATGCATCATCGAAATCTAGCGTGTTACTTACTTTAATCTCCGTGGTTTCATGCAGAAAAAAAATGGGAATCTTTATTCAGAATATTATTTCCGTGTCACTGCTTGATGAAGCATTAAATAAGCAGGTTACCATACGTGCAAGCTATAAACCAAAGTAAAAGCTTAGCTTTGAATGAAAACGGTAAACCTAATTCCTCAAGCAAATTACGTCTCTCATAGAGAGAAGGTAACTTACGTCAGTTTTGCTGGCTAAAATGGACACGACGGTAGATTTCTGGAAAAAAAAATTCACGTTTATTTAAAAGGTGGGTCAACTCATTCATGAAGAATAATAGGAGAAGAACGCGAGAGCCGGATCCAATTACAGATTCATAAGGAAGAAAGCGAATATTCCAACGGATAAGCTTTTCCCCCAATGATTGACGGAGTTTCTTCATGCGTACACTATTACGCTTCATTTTTTGGTTGTTTAATGAATCTCATGTCTGTTAATTTTTCAAATGGCGTGATGCGTGACGCCTCTTCACGATGAGCATGTCTCTGTATTTCTGACAACATAATAGATTAGATAAGATTTTAACTTCTCATTTTATTTTTTATTTTTTTAACTTATTAGTGTTCAATGTTATTCTATTAACCTAATCAAACATTTGCAATATGTAATCTCACATTGAAGTACATTAATTAAATAAGAATAATGATATTTAGCCCCGTTGAAGTTACGGTGCCAGATAGATTAGATATTTGGACTTGACACTATAATAAATAAGATTTAAATTTATTTTTCGTTTATAGTACTTTACAATTCGAAGTAGGAGCAGGGGTGGGACGGTCCACCCAGCACTCATTTTTTCTTCAAATTTATGTAAAATTTTGGAAATTTTTTTAATATTTACAAAAAATATGTATATTTTGTCCCTTTCACCATTTTTTCCCCTCATCGTGAAAATTCCGACTCCACCCTTGATTTTAGGCAATCCTCCACAGGGGCGGATCCACATGGGGTCATGTGGGGTCAAATGGCCCCACAGTTTTTTTTTCCCTTTTTTTAAAAAATTTTCTGCTGTTGAAACGGTTATTTGGGTTTGGGGTTCCAAATTCCAATTAATTATCCACCCCAATCCATTAATCTTATGAATTTATTTACGTTAATGATACGTTGTTCGAAAAAAATTTCATTTTTGACCCCACAGTCCGAAGTCTCTGGGTCCGCCCCTGATCCTCCGTACTATGTTTGATAAACCGTAAAAACAAAAACCAAAAAATGTACAAAGACAAGAACATAGTTTTATTGGAGGCGACACCGTATTAGATCCGATACAATATAAAAGCTTCAAGCCCAATCAATATTTCCGTAACACGATACAGGGTTTATAAGATCTCCTGCACATTTAAAAGAAATAAATTCTCGCAAAAAAATAAATAAATAAATTAGAAGACTCTAATTGTCATTATTCTTTAGTTAATTCAGCTAGTTGTGATTCAAAAGATCATAGAATTATGCTGCTCAAACAAGGGCCTGTCACCTCAGCCCCTATTACAGGCCTGTCCTAGCTCCTGTGAGTATAGCAGGGTTGACGATTATGATAATCAACTCGGATATAAAAATTCCATCAATCGGTTCATCTAAGAATAACATTAAATTCTAAACAACTAATAAACCACTAAAAATTATTGCAATTACGATGTATACAAGCCACAATGTTAGCAATCAGGAGATTTCCTAGCAACTACAGTTGAAAATGTACACGGAATGCCCTAAAATGATAAATTACTAGGTACAAAGAATTTTGAACCATGATGAACCTCTTCTTCCATGGACTAAATACTGAATTGGAAGAAGAGGATTAAATTGCACTAATTTTGACTATAAATAATCAGACTGCATATACTTAATTCAGTAGCTCCACAATGAATCAAAATCTGAAATATCAGGACTGAATGAAAGAGCATCAAGGTCTTCAAATGGCTTCTTGCTTTCAATATCTCCCTCAGTAGCAATATCAGTACTCAATCCAGTATCTCGGGAATGACTGATCAAAGAATTGTTTGCCGAAAAATGTTCCGGTTTGCACTCCTTATCGAGTTCCAATATCCTTTGATCTGGTGGCATCAAAAGATTTAAGTTGGCCTGTTCAGAACCTTTGAAGGGAAAGATTGAGGGGTAGCGAGACGTCGAGCCAATTCCATCTTGGTAGGAAAACATTGAGTTAGCAGGAACACTAATGTGGGAATAGGGAATTGGATCAGGAAAATTAGTAGTGCTGAAACTATTCAAGTTTTGTGAAGGCAAAAGGAAGGATTTCTGATCATGTTTCATTTGTATTGATCTTGATGATGAAATTTTCCCTTCAAAATCGGGTTCCTGATCAGTTGTAAAACTTGAGCTAGGTCTATCATTGGGATTAGATGTAATATCTGTTAAAGGTGGGAGTGTAGGGCTATCCAGGAGATGATCCACATTAAAAGAGTCCATTCTTGATAGTTCTGCACCAGATGGAACTCTCCTCACTCCTGTGCTCTTGTGGTAAATTCTACAAATAACCCATTCCTCCTGTCAAAGAAACAAGGTAAAATTAATAAGAATAAACAGTACAATAAACAAGATTTTATCTTCTCCATTTTTTTTATTTTTTTTTGGTAGTATCCAATATTGTTCAATCTATGTTAATTATAATTTCTTGAATGTTCACCTTTGCAGCTCTAGAAAAGTCGTAAGAGAAATTGCCTTCAAGTCGATATTCATGCATAACCCAATTGGATTTCTCTCCTTTAGGAGCTCTCCCTTTATAGAAAACAAGGGTCTTTTTCATCCCAACGAGACAGTTCCTTCCCTGCTTGTAGTATATTTCCTTATCCTTTCCAGTTGCCTTCCAGTATCCAGATTCTGTTGCTCGATTCGTTCGCATTCCTGTTGGATATTTTCTATCCCTCTGGCAAAAAAAGAACCATTCTTTTTCCCCCATCTTTGCCTTCTCTGCATAATTAATAGAGTTTACTTTGCGAGGATTAATACCTTATCGATATTGAAATCTGCAAAATCTCAACGGTCGACTTTGTGAATCCTTTTTGCTGGTGAATTGTTAATCTTTTTAGGAAAACTTAATGTCAATACATGCAATTTACTTGCTTTTTTTCCTATCTGATCTTTGAGCAAGTATATTAAGAAGTAAATTATAAGTAAAGTGGAGAACTAATAATATATATTTGACAATTGCTTATATGCTTCTTATTCCATGTTCAGATGAAAAAAAACCGAATAACTATGAAAGATTTTAGCCCATCTCAAGTTTATAAAAACAAATCTTAAATTTTTTGTTGTTTACCTCGCAATCAAAACAAATAGAACTATTTCACTTAAAATCACCACTTAATTTTTTGATGGATTCTTATTTCATTTACAACCAGCTTAAAAAAATCACTTAAAAAGAGAAGAAAATTGTTGATTAAGCAAAAAAGAGAAAGAAAGACAACTTACTCGGTAAATCCCAGGGTTCACACTTATTCAGATCAGCTTCTCCAATAGCTCTTGCTGCAAATCGCCTGTCCATAACCTTCTTGATAAGATAATGAACAATAATCTCCTCATCCGTAGGATGGAATCTGAAACCCGGAGGCAAGTCCATAAGATCATCTTCTTCGTTTACAACAGATGAAGGTACTCGTTCCATTTTTGCTTAAACTAAATAAAACGAAACACCTAGCCCTCTATATATATAACCTGAAAATATTAACAAGAAAATTATCCAGAAGAATTTCTGGAAAGCGATTTCAGAAGGACTCTGATTGGGGGTTTCAGATGTAAAAAGCAAATGAGAAAGATGAATAATTGAGAAAATGAGAAAATATATAGAAAAATAAGAGGTGGGGTGGGGGTTGCTAGTTCCTTGCGGTGGAAGGAAATTGCACGGAAAGACTGGTTGGGATAGAATTATTTGCTAATAAGGTACGATTCTGTTGAGAGTTTTTAATTCAATAAAATCTACCTGTACAGAACAGATCTGTAAGAATTTCACCAGAAGTAGACGTGGCAGCATCAGGTTGATCTTTTTTTCTTTTTTTGCCATGTCCAATATAATTCTGCCACGTGTATTTTGGTGAAATTTTAGCAGAATTTTTCTATACAAGCAGCTGCCGTTTTTAATTAACATAAACAATGGGAAGAAAATTGTGCTGGAAGATTAAGTACCAGCGTAGACAAATTTTTCTTGGGATTTGGCCGGTTCGACACACCAGTCGTTATATGTCAACTCAATCCCCGTTTGATTTTATTAAAATTTATGAGATTTTAATTGAATTATAATCAAACTTAGGATTCGTTTTATTGTAAAGATGGAATTGAATATAATTGAATTGCAAACGAATTTAAGGGAATTGAATTACATAGAAATTATTTTTTTGTAAATTATAAATTATTGTGTTTGACTGGTATAATTTTTCACATGAAAAACGTTAAACTAAAAGTATTTTTTGGTATTCGTTGGCTCTCTTTGACATGAAAATTGTCAATTAAAGGGATAGATTTTACTGGTATTGGGGATGAAACTTGTTTCCATTGTCAAAAAAATCAAGAAAATCATCTATCTTTTAATATTCGTTTGGCTTTGTTTTACATGGAAATTGTCAATTAAAAAAAATATTTTTTTACAATAATTCTTAGAATTTGTTAACTTTGTCTACCAAAAAAATTGAAAAAAGAAAAAATATATGCTACAGTAATCGGGAAAATCAATTTCCACCATAAAAACCAAGAAAATTTCAAATTTCAATAAAAGAAAGAACTTGAATTCCATGGAAAAATATACCCATCAAACATCTTAAAAGTTGAAAAATGTTGTTGAAATTCCATTTTCGATGAAAAATTTTCGTGTATCAAACACACCGTTAATAATATAGATGATTGAAAAATTAATAAAAAATATGGTTCTAATGAAATATATGATTGAACCATTGTCAGATCCCCATTATTTGGCTAATGATGCATTTTGAGATTGTAGATTGATTGAAAATGTATTGTTAAAAAATAAGGAAAAGTTTTGAATTTACATATGAACATACCACACCAATTCGTTAGGTATGGATGATGAGATCCCATTGATACATGTCCAACATCAATTAACGAGTGATTATGCAATAATAAGATCTTGCCTCGAAAGTGTTAGGTATAAGAAGATTTCTTTGTGTAGTAATATTTTTTTGTAAAATGTGTGGTTAAAAAAAAGAAGAAAAAAATATTTTTTGAAAATAATATGTATATAACAAGGACTGATAGCTAGTTTTTAGAAAAATGGGGATCAAGCAGGAACTCACTTTTATGACAAAACCTATTTGATAAAAAAAATTGAGATTATAAATTCAGTCAAATTTTATTTTTAATCACATATATTGCCTTGTTTGACAACCAATATTTCAAACTTTTTAAATCTCATACTCATTTTCAACTGCGTAATTACACAATAAAATATTTTGCACTTAAATACAATATTTCTCTTTACCTTTTAACCACATATTCTCAAAAAATCACTATTAGAAACCCTATTTTCTCAAAATAATGGTCATCAAACATTTATTAGAACTACATTTTTGTTTACTTTTAACCACAAGTTTCATAAATTTCATAATTTATAATTTCAAAAAGCTTTGTCAAATAAAGGCATATTTTACTCAGGATAAGCCAAATCAAAGCATTAAAAAATAGGTTGTCCACATTTTTCTTTCGAATCTTAGTCCCTGTTTGGTATTATTTATATCAGATTTTAATTTAAGTTAAAATCCAACAATCAATTTTAATCACGTATTTCATGGATCTCATAACTATTTAATAACACATTTCAAATACTTTTAACAAAATCTACTAAAAATCTAATTTTTAATCTCCACCAAAAAAGGGCTTAAGCTACGAAAATAGTTAATCTAGTTGGAGTTTGTCAATAAATTGACAAGAATTTGCATCATTAGCTTAATTTTTTAAGTTCAACTTTCATTAATTTATCTTTGGACATACAATAACGTAGAAAGTGCACTTATTTGAAAGTCTAATCAAACACGCGTTTATTTATATGTTTAAAATTAGTCAAATATGAGATTTCTTGAAGCTATTTATATCTATAACGTGAATCTTCCCAGAATTAATTATTATATGAGATGAATAATTACTAATTAATGTACAAAATTAAAAAAAAAATTGAAAATTTGAAAAATATAAGGGCCAACAATGGCTGTGACGGAAGGTCTTAATTTAATGAGAGAGAAAGAGGGAGAGTTTAGGATTGAAAATTTGAAAAATATATGGGCCAACAATGGCTGTGACGGAAGGTCTTAATTTAATGAGAGAGAAAGAGGGAGAGTTTAGGTGTTGACTTTTGGAAACAGAAAAATTCACATCAATAAGTGAGGACACTGTGATGTCATTCACACCTCATTGCCTTCTGCAATCCACTAGAAACGCGACACTAATATGATAGGGAAGTTGAACGAAAAAGAAATGGATATGATAGAAAAAATGGAAAAGTCTGTTTGGGTTGAAACGAAACTATTTTTATGAAGAAATAAAGTGAAAAGTGGAATTAAAAGATCAAAGATCACTTTTAAAAATTGGCTAAAGCATTGATCCGCAAAATCATTGGAGTTTCTCTTAAAGAATTCACATCAAGATATAATTACTTCTGCTTAAATCAAAGAGATAGAATCTGTATTCATTTTCATGCTTTCTCTCGGAAAGTCTACGATCAAGTGGTCAAATCAGAATAATAAATAAATGTACGGATGAAATTGTGGTGTGAATCTCCTATTTTCGTTGTGAATTAGCTTTTAAATGTGAATGGATCGGTCCTTGTGTATTTTTATTTGATTTCAATTTTTATACTATAACGTTACACAATGCTAATCTAGATGGCTATAATTGATTAGTTTAATTAAATGAATCATTTGATATTACATTTAATTAAATTTATCGTGAATTTACATTTAATTTTCTCTAAATTGGTGCTTAACATCGATAAAACTGAATAGCATTAAAGGTTGCTATCCTTCCATGACGGAGAAGTCAATATTTTGACTTTCTATTTGCCTCTCTTTTCTTTCCCTTCACCAAATACAACCCAAAAGGTCACATTAAATGGGGACTCATTTTCTAGTTATGGTTCTAGAATCCAGATAGGCTATTCTCAGTTTCTCATCAATTTTGAATTTTTTATTTTATTTATTTATTTCGTTTTTTGGGTTGGGAAAATTCTGAGCAATTTTTTATAACAACTTGGAATGAGTAAACCAGATTATTACTGGAAGTCAAGATGAGAACCTTATTTTCTTTTCTTTTCTTGTTACAATAAAAGATACAAATCAAAAGAAAGGGCATGTAATTGGTTATAGTTTTCTATTATAACATTTCAAGATTGATTTTTTCGAGATACAATTATGTACGAAATTTTCATTCTAGAAAATTGTGTTACCGATCAAGTATAATTAATCTTTTTCGTAACTTTTTGGGATTATATTCAATTGGTACGTACATAGAATTAAATACGATTAAATATAATTCAAGAAGATGTAAAATATCTTTGTTATAGTTCATGTATTTTTAATTACTATGATGTAATAAATATTTTATAAAAGCACTGTGGCACGAAGTTTTTTGAACAAAAATGGGAACGAAATGAAAATAGGGTTTAAAATTTTGACTCGAAAGAACCATTTATTTCATATTTCAATAATCAAGTGAATAACAATCATAAAAATATAAAACTATTATGTCCAAAAAAATAAAAATGAAAATCCTTTGGGAACATTGCACTGGATGAAACCTTCAATTCAAGAATTGGCTGAGGCACAAAGCAATGGGTACCTTGGCAATTTATCAGCTGGATTCAAGCCGTTGGATATGAGGGAGCATTCATGAAGCCAGCAAATCTTACGTGGCTTATTATTGGCTGCAATAAATAAAATTAAATAAAATAAGAAGATGTGGGCACCTACTTATTATTATAATAGATTATGAATTGAAAATTTGATCTGTTGATAAACTTGTAAATATATAAATATAGTCTCATACAATTCTCGATAATCTCCCTCTATTTATCAAAACTTTTCTTCAGCATCGACCAACTCTTCATGAGGTGACAATGGATCAAGCTGAATTGTCCACGAGCTGATTTGATTTAAAAAAATAATAATAATAAATAAATAATAAATAAACTTCAAAATGAACCGACCGGTGGATTTGGAAAAAGATTGAGGTTGACTTGCTCCATGGCTCATCTTAATCCGAGCCTGAGCTATCCATGTAAAGAATCCGAGTGAGTCGAGCTCGCAAACAGTTTCACCTATTTGCCACTCCTGATCTTCCCCAAATTCACTCTCCTTTTGCAAATGAGTTTTGCTGTTTGTAGCCTCTCACAAGAGGAGAGATCCACGCCAATAAAAAAAATCGTGGGCCCCCTTTTGTGAGGGAGACAGTATACCGGGACGTACACTTAGCAAAACCCTTTGCAAATGATATGGATTTGAACAAATAAGAAGAGATTGATTTAATATATTATTATATTAACCAACTTGTATCATTAATATTTAATCGACTTTAAACTAATTCCGTGGACCCGTTTTTCTCGCAATATAATATGCATAGACTGAATGAAAAATAAAATACAGGTACGGGCGTGGACGGCTGTTCTCATCCCATTGCAGCATTGCATTATGTTATGTTCTCTCCAGGAGCAAGATTTGATGCAGCATGCTATAGACAACATAAGTAGTATATAATGGAAAGAGTGAATTTATTTTAAAAAGTTAAAAGTCAAGTAAAAGAAATAAAAAAAAAAATTTATTTTTCAATCTCCAGGACACACAAGATTTTTAGACTTGAGTCGAAATCTTAAAGTTAGACTGTTACGTGCTTTTGTTTGAAAGCACGTAATTGGTTTGTGAATATGTAAAGAATAAGGATCGATCTTGCATAATTTACTTATGTTTGCAAATTATTAATATATCTGGAATTCTTCGAGGATCCAGGTCCTCCTTGAATGGTTCGATTCGAGGTGATTCGGACCTTATTGATAATAACTGTTTTGTTAAGAAAAGATTCGATGATTCTTTATTCATGACAAAAGGCTTTTAAATAGAAAATAAAAAATAGAGTTTGTAACACCTTTATGGGATGACATGAAAATAAAAAGGAAGTAATAAACTTTCCTAATCACAACCATAACCATAACAATCAAGGAAGTGATGAACTTTCCTAATCACAACCATAACCATAACAATTAAGGAAGAATAAACTACCTAATGGTCTAGAATATCCCTTATCTCATATAGTCTTCCATAACCAGCCTACCTATGAGCTGCAAATATAGTGCACTTATCATAGACCCTCAAAATATTAGTGTGCATTCAATTTTTCTTCGTAAGATTATGCTTTTGAGATAGATTTCCAAGTTATGACATATATCATGATTGGTACGAAAATAAATCGAGTAATTTGTTCATATATCTTAGAAAAAAATTTCTAGTTTGAAGAGTGAGAAAATGAATGGAAACCATAGTTATCATGCACATCAATATGAAAATAACGCAAACAAATTTTCGTGCATTTTTTAAACAATTATTACGAGGTGCGAAGTCTTCTTATATTTGTATAAATTTCTCCGTAAAATGGTCATAAATTCAACTAAATTAAAAAATATATATATAAAGATTTGGTTTTTCTTTCATAGTTTGAAAGTGAAATATATTTAAAAAAAAAAAAAAAAGTTTGGAAAATTGGGTTTGAGGTTAAGTACAATGTTTTGCACCCTAGAAAAAATTAGCTCGTGGACAAACATTTTTGCACTATAGCATCCCTATAAATATGATAAAATTTCAGATTTATCCTTTTATTTAAGAGTAATGCTACTTAACCAACTAGAATTACAACCCCAATTTAGATGACGTTAAAGTGATATTAAATTATATGTGAAATTAAATAAATTATTTAATTTCACATTTTATTCAACTTATCATCTAACACCACCTAAACTGTGATTTTTACCTCAATGGTGCTCCATAACATTATTCTTTATTTAATGATATCTACATCTATTCTTTTCTCCATTTAGCACCAAAATTTAGTGCATCAATCAATGAGTAGCTGAAGGAACTCAATTGCATTAATTACAAGGACAAACTCCTCAAATCTTCAGCTAGTTTCTCTCTTTCTCCATATATGTGTGTGTGTATCGGTGTGTGTATTCTTTGTATACAGGTTATTTGGGATTTGGTGAACTGAGCCTGTAAAGCCTTGGTGGTTGATGATTGAAGACTCTACAGAATTATTAACTAAAAACGTAATGAAATAAACCAAACATATCTCCTGATGCATCATCTTAGAAAAAACAAGGAAAATTGAAATAAGATCTGTAAATTTAATTGAAGCCAAAGATTAATTAAGAATAGAAGAATACATACTTTCTGTTGCTCTCATTTGCTACCAAAAAATAGTAGTATTCGGATATCAAATGCACAAGCAAAAGGTCGTAGATTGAACATTAGGAGAACAGTGATCTTCCAACATGCATCAAATTTGATGTGCTATTAGATAGCACCAGCATACAAATCTGATTCTTATAGTTGAACTTACCTGTTTCTCTTCTTCCATCTTAGCCTTAAGATGGAGTAGATTGCAACTCCAGCTATTGCAATGGAAGTACTGATACCGGTTTGCAATGAAATTTTTTTTGCCTGCAAAGTCTACATAGTTATCCAAATGATGGAATTAGAACTTACTGCACACACATCACATGATAACGTTAAGCAAAGGTGGGTTTACCAAAGACTAAGATTGAGAAGCCAAATCACGAAAACATGTTTCAACACATTTCACACTGGATGCGTAAGAGGTGACACTCTCTCTAGGGTATTTGTTGTCAGCTGAAAAAAAAAAAACTCATCTTGGTTGGGGAAAACTATCACATAACTAAAAAAAAAAAAAAACCTCATCTTGGTTGGGTAAAACTATCACATAACTAAAAACAGTTCTATCGATCATTTTTTAGCAATGGATGATACCTTATGAATAGTAACAAACTTTCCTCTCTAATATAATGTAAGGATAATAATCATAATAAAATAATGGGTTATTTTTTATAAGAGGAAAAAATGAAAGTGAATAATTTTAACTTTACTGAAAATTAACTGAAGTACACAACATATAAAAAAAATTCACAGGAGAAAAGGCTTTTACGAATTAATGCATAACTTACCTGGCAATGATAACACGTCAATCTGGTGTTTGAAAAATTCAGCCACGAAGAAGGCAGGAAGCACAAAAAATTATGACTGAGGTATGCATAGAAGTTTGTACAAATTAGTAACAAAATAAAAAGAGCATACTGCAGCTGACAAACAAGGTGAAAAGAGAGCCAGGCTTGACTTCTGCTGTTAGTATGTTGTTGGGATGTGACGCCTAATGACCTTTTTGGATTGTGATGACAAAATGGGCTAAAGCCCAAATTCTGTTTTATTAAACTAAGGCTATTACCCAATAACGTGACTTGATCCACCTGGCCCAACAAGGTAGAAAGCGTGTTTTTTAGGCGAGGCATTTTAAATGCAGTCCAAAAACACGTCCTCTTAATTATTCTTGGGAGCCCTCCACCGTTGGATGAAATCTTGATCAATGGTTATCTGTCCGTGGGTATAAATTTGCCTCTTGGGTGCCCTAATTTGGGTGGAATCGTCACTTTCTTTTTCTTGAGCAGCCTGTGAGACTTCGAGACTCTTCCAAACCCTTATTCTTCTTCGTAAACTTCCAATCTCTGATTGAAACTGATTTATGAGTGATTCTTCTCTGCTTTACTGAAATATTAAGTTTATTGAAGGGGTTGGTGTGTGATTTTACCCTTGTGACTTCCTTTAATCTGATAGAGGAAAAGCCTTAGGGTTTGGGTGGATCATGTGAGTCATACATATGGGTACAAACCTAATTTTCTCTTAAGTCTGAGCCCAAAACATGAAAGACCTTCATCTTTGATGCATGTGGTCTGAGTTTCGTTGATCGACTGGAACAGATTTTTTTCTGTAATTTTGTACTAATAATTTTCTTGGTTGTTTTGTATATTTTTGGTTCATTACTTTGTGTAACAGTGGTATCAGAGCCTTCAACTGGCTCTTGTGGGTGAATTGAACCACGTTCTTGCAATATTCGACAAATCTGGTAAATTTCTTGGAACTTTCTTTGTGATAAATCTGGCTTTTCTTGGTGAAATCTGCCTATGGTGATTGGATCTATTCAATCTTGGGTATTGTGGACTCATGCTTTGATGAAATTCGGGTGTGGTCATGTGAAATGACCACCACTATGGGTTAATTCTTCGAACCCTACTTTTACTGCTCGATTTCTTGTTATCTGCCTTTACTGAATAATTGTTCTTGCGTTTGGGCCTGTGTGATTTGAGTTAAGCTGCCTATACTTGTTCTGCTGGAGTAGTGCAGTGTACTTGTATAATGTTTTCTGATTCTTGTTGTGTTGGAATATTATAGTAAAATGGGTAACTGTTCTGTTCCTGTCTTGTATTAATACCTTCCTCATTTCGTATCAACAAAACCTCTACCCACCACCCAAGGCTTGACCTAAGATCTTGAGCCTCACGGAATCCTGGTAGGGCTGGGTAGTTGATTCTTTTTTTTTTTTTTTAAAAAAACTTTGTGTTGGATATTGTGTGTATGTTCAATTGTTCTTTCTGAACTTTCATATACTTTTTCTGCCTTGCCTGTAATATCAAGAATCTCTGCCTCTTATTTGCCCGTAGTGATCAAATCAATATTGCTAAGTGTAACCTGTTTTGATCAATAAGATGACCACAACTAGTTTTAAACTTGGAGTCTTCAATGGAAAGGGGGATTTTCCTATATGGCAACAAAAAATGAGAGGGGTTTTAGTGTAACAGAAAGTTTCTAAGGCTATAACTAGAGAGTTTCTTGAAACAATGACACAAGAACAGAGAACTGAAACAGATGATTTACCCCATACCTAAATTATTCTCTACCTATCTGACCAAGTGTTAAGAAAAGTAGGGAAATAAGAAAATGATCAAGCCCTATGGGAGAAATTAGAGAAGCTATACTTAGTGAAGTCTTTACCTAATAAGCTCTTCCGTCTAGAGAGGTTCTTTAGTTTTAAGATTGATCCAACCAAAGACTTGGATGATAATCTTGATACCTTTAATAAATTGGTACAAGATATCACCAATGCAGGGGATGTGATTTCTGAAGAATATAAAGCAGTAATACTTCTTAATGCCATACCGGAGGCATATAGGGAAGTCAAATCTGCCATTAAGTATGGCAGAAATACTTTAACTCCTGAGGTTGTTATAAATTCCATAAGAAGTAAATAATTGGAACTTAAAACTGAAAGAAATCTAAGAGTTTGTTCATGAGAAGAAGACAACCAAATAGGCAAAATAATAACCATCCAAATCAAAATCATTCAGGAACAGTAACAAAAAGAAATTCAGGAGTAAATCAAGATCCAAATCAAAATCAAGAAATAATATGAAGTGCTATGGTTGCAGCAAACTTGGTCATTACATAAAAGATTGCCATAACAAGAAAGTTGAATTTAAAGAAAAGAAAGTAGATGAGGGGAACGTAGTTGAGCCCGCTGAACCTAACATAGTTGATGTATATGTGGTGGCTCAGCAACCTGATCTGGAAGTGGCAAATTATGCTCACAAGAGATATGTCCATTAGTGGATTTTAGACTCAGGTTGTACCTTTCATATTACACATGAAAGTTCATGGCTTCAAAATTTTAAGAAGTTAGGAGGTGGTGAAGTGGTGATGGGGAATAATATTGCCTACAAAGTTGAAGGTTTAGGTAATGTGACCCTAAAATTTGAAAATGGATACATATATACCCTAGAGAGAGTAAGGTATGTACTTGAACTTAAAAGGAATCTGATCTCTATGGGAGAATTAGATGACTTAGGGATGTGTGGTATTATGATTGGAGTTGGGTTGATGAAAGTGATCAAGGGATCTCTTGTCATCTTTAAGGGTGTAAAGAAAAATGGAATCTATGTAGTTAAAGCTAAAACAGTACTTGAAAATAATGTTGTTGTATCTAATACTGAATCTGATTCTACCCTAAAATAGCCTAAAAGGCTTGCACATGTTGGTGAAAAAGGCATCACAATCCTATATAAAAGGGGGGGCCTTTGGTAAGGACCAAATATAAAAAATTTCCTTCTGTGAAAACTGTACTTTTGATAAACATCACGTACTCCACTTTGATTCTGGAAAGCATAAAACTACCTCCCCATTGGAATATGTCCACTCTGATTTGTGGAGTCCAACCTCCACAACTACCCAAGGGGGAAATAAGTATTTCCTCTCAATAATAGATGACTTTTCAAGAAAAGTTTGGTTGTCTTTTCTAAGACACAAATCTGAAACCTTTGAAAAGTTTAAGAACTGGAAAGTCCTTATTGAAAATCAAATGTCTACAAAGATCAAAATTGTGAAAACTGATAATGGATTTGAATTTTGCAACTTAGAATTTGATAAATTTTGTGAACAAACTGGAATCTTAAGACACAAAACTGTCCCATATACACCCCAGTAAAATGGGGTGGCTGAGAAAATGAATAGGACCTTGTTGGATAAGGTTAGATGTATGATGGTGGGATTTGGAGTTCCTAAGGTGTTGTGGGGAGGGGCTGTTGTGACAGCTACATATATAGTGAATAGAACCCCTTCTAGTGCTTTGGAAGGAAAAACACCTAAAAAGAAGTGGTCTGGGAAATTGCCAGATTATTCCCACATTAGAGTTTTTGGGTATACAGCTTATTGTCACCAAAATTTGTGGAAATTGGAGCCAAGGGCTCAGAAATGTGTGTTCTTAGGCTATCCTGAAGGAATTAAAGGTTATAGGTTATGGGCTAGAGGTCATGGGGGATATAAAATCATGACAAGTAGAGATGTTACCTTCAATGAGGATGAGATGCCTTGTTTAGAAAAACAAAAGTCTACAGACCTGAAAACCCAAATGTGACCAGGTTTCAGGTGGAGTTGGGATCTCAAATTGATTATGTTCCTAATAATATGAGAGAGAATGAACTTACACTACCTCAGACTCAGACTGAATTAGAATATTCAGGTGTGAAGGAATAGGAACAAATTGAAATGGATGATCCCAGTCAACAAAGTGATCTCAGTGACTATCAATTGACTAGGGATTGGCCTAGAAAGAACATAAGAGAACCTACAAGATATGAAGACTATCTATCCTATTCTGTCATGTCTTATAATGATCTAGCCTATAAGGAACCTAAGACCTATAATGAAGCTATGAGTTGCAACCAGTCTGGTAAGTGGGAAGCTGCCATGAGAGAAGAGATGAGCTCTTTAATGAAAAATAAAACTTGGGATCTTGAGCACAGACCCCAAAATAAATTCATAGTTGATTGTAAATGGATTTACAAAGTGAAATAAGGCAGTTTAGATCATGAGCCTATAAGATTTAAAGCAAGATTAGTTGTTAAAGGGTTTACACAAAAACAAGGTGTGAATTACAATGAGATATTTTCACCTGTTATAAAATACACAACTATTAGAGTCCTACTTACATTAGTTGCATATCACAATTGGGAACTAGAACAAATGAATGTAAAAACAGCTTTTTTACATGGTGATTTAGATGAGACAATTTATATGTTACAACCTGAAGGTTTTGTAAATAAATCTAAATCTGGTTTTGTGTGCTTACTTAAAAAAATCCTTATATGGTTTAAAACAGTCAATAAGACAATAGTATAAAATGTTTGATAATTTTGTCATGACTGTTGATTTTGTAAGAAGCTCTTATGATCATTGCCTTTACTTTAAGAAAAGTTTTGATTCCTTAATATCCATTTTTCTATTATTTTATCTTGATGACATGTTATTAATTGGGCATGATTTAAAACAGATAAATGATATTAAAGAAACTTTTGGAGCTGAGTTTGAAATTAAAAATCTGGGGCACGCTAAAAGAATACTGGGAATGGATATACTTAGAAAAAGATCGCAATCCACCTTGATCTTGAAACAATCGGCTTACATAGAAAAAGTCTTATCTAAGTTTTCCATGCATGAATCAAAATCAGTGTCTTTATCCTTAGCTAGTCATTTCAAATTAAGTAAAGAGCAATGTCCAATTGATGAATTTGATATAAAGTACATGGAAAAGGTTCCATATGCTAATGCAGTAGGGTCTATAATGTATACCATGGTCTGTACCAGACCTGATGTGGCTCATGCAATCAGCACTTTAAACAGGTTTATAGTTAATCCTGGTCCTGAACATTGGGAAGCTCTTAAATGGCTTCTTAGGTACTTAAAAGGTACATCTAGCTTAGGATTAGTGTTTAAAAACTGTAATGAAGGAATAATGCTTAAAGGCTTTGTGAATGCTGATTTTGTTGGCAATAGGGACAATAGAAAGTCCACATCTGCCTATATGTTTACACTTTGTGGTACCTGTGTGAGTTGGAAGTCTCAGTTACAGTCTATAGTTGCTTTATCAACCACAAAGGCTGAATATGTTGCTGCCACAGAGGCCATAAAGGAAGTCTTGTGGCTTAAGGGACTGTTATCTGAAATAAGAATGTTAAATAAACCTGTCGTTGTATATTCTGATAGCCAAAGTGCAATACACCTATGTAAGAATCCTGTTTTTCATAAAAGAACTAAACATATAGATGTGAAGTTACATTTTATTAGGGATATCATCTCAAATGAATCTGTTCTTTTTGAAAAAGTTCCTACAAAGTATAATCCATTAGACATGGGGACAAAGGTATAGCTTGTGTCAATTGGAGAGCTGCAAGTGTCCAGAAATCCCATTGGCATCAAGGTGGAGGTTGTTGGGTTGTGATGCCTAATGACCTTTTTGGGCTGTGATAACAAAATGGGCTAAAGCCCAAATTCTGTTTTATTAAACTAAGGCTCTTGCCCAATAACGTGACTTGATCCACCCGGCCCAAAAAGGTAGAAAACGTGTTTTTTAGGCGAGGCATTTTAAATGCAATCCAAAAATACGTCCTCTTTATTATTCTTGGAAGCCCTCCACCGTTGGATGAAATCTTGATCAATGGTTATTTGTCTGTGGGTATAAATTTGCCTCTTGGTTGCCCTAATTTGGGTGGAATTGTCACTTTCTTTTTCTTGAGCAGTCTGTGAGACTTTGAGACTCTTCCAAACCCTTCTTCTTCTTCTTCTTCTTCTTCGTGAACTTCCAATCTCTGATTGGAATTGATTTCTGAGTGATTCTTCTCTGCTTTACTGAAATACTAAGTGTATTGAAGGGGTTGGTGTGTGATTTTACTCTTGTGGCTTCCTTTAATCTGATAGAGGAAAAGCCTTAGGGTTTGGGTGGATCGTGTAGGTCATACAGACGGGTACAAACTTGATTTTCTCTCTAATCTAAGCCTAAAACATGAAAGACCTTCATCTTTGATGCCTGTGGTCTGAGTTTCATTGATCGGCTGGAAACGGATTTCTATAATTTTGTACTAATAATTTTCTTGGTTGTTTTGTATATTTTTGGTTCATTACTTTGTGTAACACACATAAATCTCAGGGAGAATAAAATAGTGGAGGTTTTTTATATACGTGCTCGATTAGAATGATAATCTTCAGAGTGCTACATCAAAATAGAATTACAGGTCCAAACGTAAAAGCTAATTGTAGGGAAAAAGATAAAAGGAAGCTTGTATTAAAATAAAGTGAGGGTGTATACAACCTCAGCAACTACTCGAACATAAACTACAATATATACAGGGGAAAAAGACTGCGCACTTGAAATCCATCATTTATAGTCGTGGGTTGAGAAATTGTAACTTTTATCCAACAAATAGAGAAGAAAAGGAGTTTAACTTAGTTGTGTTCCATGATACTACAACACATCTCCAGGCAAAATATGTATTTCTAAATCTGAACAGACATCAAAACACCCAAACGTAGAGTTATATGGAAAGGTTGAATAGGAATTAATCATTGAAGGAAATAAATGAGAAAGAGTGGGTTAGAGAGAGGAAGGCTTTTGGACAAATATAATATCCAGTGCAACCATTGGTGCACATTGAGATATGGGATTGGGGTTGCTTTTCTTTAGGACTTTTACACATAAAAGTATGCTGTCACACAGAAAAAAGGGACAAGGGTTGAGGAACACCGTTTGATAGTTATCGTCCCTTAAACAATAGGTCGATCATTTCATTATGAATGTTCCAGTAAAGTCACCAAAATGAAAGAAATTTGAAAGAACAAAAAAAGGTTCGCCCCAAAACTTGATCCATTATGCACATTATTTACTTGTTCTTATAACAGAAAAACTATGTTATATAAATTTATATTACTACTTCTTATTGAACTTGGAGAATACCTATGTGAGATTGACACTATCCTACATGGCAGAATCGATGTAGAGGTCTTTCAAGTCACTCTTAATCTCTTGGTTTGTATTCTCCAAGTCGAAATGAGTTTGAATAAATATCAAGAATGAATGAATCATAATGCATTTAATAATCACAGTAAAATTCAATTGAGTGAGGAGATGGAGAACAATCTCCTCAAACTCAGTAGGCTCCACATCCTAATCCTTGGGAATTTTTCGTAGTGCAGTTAACATCTTGAAAAATCTGATTTTGAAACAAAGGTTTAATCCCAAAAATTAACTTGTCTTATCCAGACAATACCACCAAGCAATTTTTGAAAATTTATTCCAGCCTCAACAAAAAACTAAATTAATTTCCAACGTTTTTCGGACGTGCTTGTATCCAACTTTCAAAAATTTCACCATGTAAATAAAGGTGTTCTTCCCTAATGATAGATGCCACATCATACAAAAGCTTCAAACTTCAAAATTTTGGCTTCTTGTAAAATAAGTACATTTGAATACTATTTTGGACAGAAAATAATCATATTATGTATTTGTAAAGCATATTATTATTTGTATAAATACATTCAACACAATTAGTATTAATTATTCAATTCTTTCGTAGATTACACAGGTTGATCTACTAAACTTCTCAATGATCAGAGAAATGCAAAGCAACAATACTAACTAAGACATTTCTGCCGTATATCACATTCATAATCAATCTATGATGCAAGCAAATGAGAGATAAAAACAAAGACAGGCAAATAAATGGATAGAAATGGCAATGATATCACGGTAATGGGAAATGACGCCTTATGAATAGTGTTAGAACTCTCTTCTTTTTAATACATCTCAATTCTCGGAAAAAGGACACGTCCTATATATATATACTATCATGTTATAGACAAAAAATGACGGTATCATATGTTACTAAAATGTTGGATTATTGAAATTATTACATCACAATTATAAAAAGATAAACTTAATTTTAGTTCGTCTTCTCTTTTACCATTTTTAAAATGCAAAAATCAAAATAATGAAACATATTTCAATGAAAAGACAAAAAGGAGGCTAGGACACAGCCGCCAAATGTGAAATTCTTACCAAACCAGAAGCCAAATCCAATTTAACTTGAGCCCTCTATTGACTTGCTCTATAATACCTAGCCGCTTGATTGGCCCATAAGCCTCATACTCCCTTTTGATCCTGCTTTCTGATGTCTCATAATTTTGCAACAAAAATGCTATTTGTACATCACTTTTTTTACATCAATTTTCACACTCCCTCACAAAGGTGGGGTCCATGATTAAAATAATCGTGGACCCACCCACTTGCATGTGTTTGTTCTGTGAAAAAAAGTGGGAAAAAAGTATACGTGTAGAATGGTTGATTTTGCAAACATGACAAATTGAGTCAACCAATGAACGTGATAAACAATGAATAAGATTCTAATTTCAAGGATAAATATTATTCACAAGTCTATTTACAAACAACTTTTGTATGGATCTCCAAAAATGTTTGGATTACTGTTCGGATCATCTGCACAAAATGGCAAATAAGAATAGAGGTTTGTTAAATCCAAGAAAATCAAAATTCTTTGATCTTATCTTAGTTTTGGTAACATAGAAGATAGAAAGCATCGAATCACATTTTTCTAGCTATATCTTGTGAATCACACACGTGTAAAGTTGTACAGTATTGAATAGACGTGATGTACTAGTGTCAATAAATACTAACACATCTACCGATCAAAAAATAAATAAATACTAAAACAACCCACGAAATCGAAAGAAAACACAAAGCACGCCATCTATTACTTGGAAGAAAAATCCTCTAGCAATCATTGTACATTCAAAGACTTCAAATCAAAGTAAGTTTTACTCAAGGGAGGAATTTATTAGAGGCGTTAATATGAACTAATTGTGCAAATTTTCAGAAATAATAAAAACAAAAAATAACAAAATGATTAGTTGGGGATTCAAAAACATGTACAATAGGCTCAATGGCTCATTATTTAACTTTTGCCACTACACGATAATTATTTTCACGTCATCAATAATATTTTCATATTTGTCCTCTCTTTTTTTTAACAAAAAAATAAAAAAAAAAGTTTGGGCTCCAAATATTCTAGGCCCAAGACAGTCGCCTTGCCTCGGCCCCTTGCCGGTCTGAAATTATACTCGAACTTCTCGTATAATATCTAGTACATGTAGTATCAGATAGAAGAAATTGCGTTGAATAGAATTTGAGTGGGAATGAAATAGAGAAGGGATTCGGCATGAAAATTGAAAAATTGAAGGTTTAGGAAAAAAGAGAGATAAGGAGACGTGTTAGCCTGGAATTCGTTTTGACAGGAGATGTAATAATGGAGGGATTAAGCCTCCGTTTGGCCCCATTATTTCAAATTATAATTTTCTTTCTCTTATTTTTAACTACACAATCTTTCATTAAATAATATTACATATAAATCTAAAATTTTTCCTAATTTTTCAATCACACAATATCCAAAAAAAAAAAGAGCCCAATGACACCAAGCTCAAGAGATGATAAACCAATACCAGCATTAAATTAGCCCAATATCAAGCCCACGATTCAATTGGTAGCTAGAAGAGGAAATATTAAATTATTTGCGGGTTTAAAATTAGATTTTAGTAGGTTTTTTATAAACGTTTTCGAAATGTATGGTAGAAAAATTGTGGAACTCATAAAAGATGTGGTTAATATTGATTATTTGACTTTGACTTAAATTAAAATCAGATTTAAATTACCACCAAACAGGGCTAGCAAATTGCACGAATTAAATAGAAATAAATCAATTGATTATGTTTTAAATAATTTTTAAAGTTTGCATACCTGAAATGGCAAATGGAGTACTTGTAGATGAATAAATTAGGACTCGCAATATAAATCTTTCAGATTATATATGTGTCATATGTGAAAGAATGAAAGTCGACTCTATGTTACCAAAGGTATGATAACAATATAATGAATCTCAAACCAATATGTTGAATCAATTCAAAAAGAAGAAAAGATAAGAGAAGGAGAAGAAGAAGAAGAATAAAGAGAGAACCAAAATTTATTGAGCCATCAAAATTAGGTTTTCAAAGAAAGTAAAAAACAGGTTTTATACTACTACAAGGAAACCTAAAAATAATAGGAAACTTACAATAATAGGAAATTACATATTAAAAAAAATAAATAACTAAATATAACACACGTTTTCATCCCCCCTCAAACTCAAGATGCTAAAGCAAGAACCAGCGAGAGTTTGTCACGCAAAAAGCGAAAACGATGAACTGGATGAGACTTAGTGAAGAAGTCAGCAAGCTGCAACGATGAAGAAACAAAAGGTAGGGAAATGGTGCCAGTCTGAAGATGATGACGAACCAGATGACAATCAATCTCAATATACTTTGTGCGTTCATGGAACACAGAGTTGTGAGAGATCTGAATGGCACTAGTATTATCACAATACATGGGAGTTGGGGAGGAATGAGAAACACCCATGTCTGCAAGTAACCATTGCAACCACATAATCTCAGTGGTGCTGGTTGCCATAGCTCGATACTCTGCTTCTGTAGAGGAGCAGGAAACAACAATCTGCTTCTTACTTTTCCAAGAGATAAGTGAATCACCCAAAAATACACAAAAACCCGTAGTGGACTTGCGATCAATGGGGTCGCTGGCCCAATCAACATCAGAGTAGGCACGGAGCACTAAGGATGAGGTTGATGGAAACAAAAGACTCTGAAAGCATGTACCACAAAGATAACGCAAAATACAAACAACTGCTGCCCAATGAACTGTAGTAGGAGCTGAAACAAATTGACTAACAATATGAACAGCATAAGCAATATCAGGACTTGTGATGGTAAGATAAACTAGACATCCAACAATAGTGCGATACAAAGTGGGATCAGTCAATGGGACACCATCAGAGGATGAATATCGAGCATTGGACTCAAGAGGAGTATCGACAGATTTATTATCAGTAAGATGAGCACGCTCAATGACATCCATAATATACTTAGACTGAGAGATAAGATAACCTCTAGGAGAAGAAGCAACTTCGATCCCCAAAAAATAAGACAGTGTGCCCAAGTCCTTCATTTCAAAACGACAAGCCAATTCTGATTTCAAACTTGCAATTCCATCAACATCATCACCAGTAATAATCATATCGTCAACATATAGCAATAATAGAATGCGAGCAACTGAAGTGCATCTAAAAAATAAAGCGGAGTCATGATGACTGGATGTAAAACCAAGAGAGCTAACAACAGTGGAAAATTTTTCAAATCAGGCACGAGGTGCTTGTTTGAGGCCATAGAGTGCCTTCTTGAGTTTGCAAACAAATCCAGGAGAGTGAGAAAGGCTAGGAGGAGGAACCATATAAACCTCCTCTTGAAGATTGCCATTTAAAAAGGCATTTTTGACATCCAATAGAGAGAGACTCCACTGACGAACAGATGCAACTGCAATAAGTGTACGAACAGTGGTCATCTTGGCAATAGGAGCAAAAGTCTCCTCATAATCCAAACCATACTGTTGATTAAAACCTTTAGCAAACAATCTAGCCTTGTAGCGTTCAATCGAACCATCAGATTTGGTTTTAATCTTATAAACCCAACGACAACAGATAGTATGTTTACCTGAAGGCAATTCAACCAAGTCCCAAGTGTCTGTCTTATGTAGAGCAGAAAGTTCATCAGCCATAACTTGTTGCCAAAGAGGATACAAAATAGCTTCTTTATATGAAGATGGTTCAACTAACTTATGAATGGATGTTAGAAGATAGCAAAAGGACTCAGAATAACAAGAATAATCAAAATCAGGTAATTGAGTGAACTTACGAATACGTTGAGGATAACGAGGAAGAGATGAAGCAGGAGCTGGATCAACAATCTCAGGCGGTGCTTGGGAAGCCATAGAAGGAGGAGGGGTAGCATGATCTGAAGCATGTGTACCTGCAAGACATGAAGAATCAATAGTACATGGGGTATGGGAAGGTGAATTGTTTATATCATCAGAGAATGGATCAATATAAATGAGGTCAGTTTTGGTCACATTATGAGTATTATCAGAAATGGAGAAGAATGGAATGTGCTCAAGAAACACAACATGACGAGAGACATATAATTTATTATTAATGCGATCGAAACAACGATAACCCTTTTGCCCTTGCCCATAACCCAAGAAAACACAAATAGAAGAGCGAGATGTTAACTTATTACGTTCAACTTTAGGCGAAGAACAAAGCAAGTACAATCAAAGACTCTCAATGAGGAGTAATCCGGAGAATGCCCATACAATGTTTTAAAGGGTGATAAACCTGAATTGTGAGAAGATGGAATCTTATTAATTAAAGAAACAGCAGTAAGAGCTGCTTCTCCCCAAAACTCACTGGGAACTTTGGCAGATAAAAGAAGTGAACGAGCAGTTTCCACAATGTGCCTATGCTTTTATTCAGCAATACCATTTTGTTGTGGGATATTAGTACAAGAGGTTTGATGAATTGTGTCGTCAAGAGCAAGCAATTTAGAGAATTAGGTTGAAGTATACTCTCCACCCAAGTCACATCTAAAGCATTTAATTACAGTTGAATGTTGAGTTTTAATAAGTGCTCTAAATGATCGATAAATAGAAAGAAAGTCAGATCGTCGCTTCATAAGATAAACCCAACAATAATGACTATAATCATCAATAAATGACACATAATATCGAGACCCTCCTTTTGTAGTAACTAGAGCAGGTCCCCACACATCAGAGTGAACAAGATCAAATGGTACAACAGAATGAGAAATACTTCGAGGAAAAGGTAAAACAGAAAATCTTGCTAATTTGCAACCACTACAATCAGAAATATCATGTGTTTGTATATTTCCCAATTGACCCTTAGAAACTAAAAATTTTAAATGACTAGCGGAAACATGTCCAAGGCGAGAATGCCACAAATAAAAATTAGAAGACGATGAATTCAAAGAAAAAGATGACAAATCAACACCAGAGGCTGCGACGTGTGATGATCTTAGATTGTCCGGCACATATAACCCTCCTTGTCTACGGCCTATTCCAATCAGCTTCTGAGATTGACGGTCCTGCACATGACAACCAGTAGAAGAAAACTGAACTAAGTATCCAGAATCACACAATTGACCAATAGAGATAAGATTCAAAGTAAGAGCTGGAACACAATAGACATCTGACAGTGACAAATTATATGTATTAACTGAACCAACACCTGCTAAAGGTAATGGTGTACCATCAGTAGTCATAACAGACAGATAGGTTGGAAGGACGCAAGTTATTAAAGAGTTTTGAATTAGACGACATGTGTTTGGAAGCACCTGAGTCAAAGATCCATGAGGAAAAAATACCTGAGTGATTCTGTGATAACAAACCTATATGAGTAGAGGCTGACATAGCATGTGGTTGTGTGGCTAAGAATTTCTGAAACTGCTCTGCTAAGTCCGTCAACATGGGATTGGATGAAGGTGGTGCTCCAAGTATGGATGAATCATTAGGTGGTATGGTGGCAGCTATGTTAGTATTGGGACGATAAGATCGCTGCTGTGATTGAGGTTGCTGCTTTTTCAATAGCTTTGGATATTGAGACTTCCAATGTCCTTTTTATTTACAAAAGTTACACTCATCAGTAGCAACTCGCACATAACCTTTATTCTGGTTCTGTGTGAACAGTCGAGAAGGTACGGCCAATACTGAGGTGCCAGATGGAGGAAGAGATACTTCTCCTACAAGAGATTTCAAACGTATTTCTTCAATTACAAGTTCACTAACCACCGAATCAACTGAAGGAAGTGGAGTGCGATGCAAAATAGAGCCTCTGAGTCCCTCAAAATCACTGCAAAGTGCCATAAAAAATTGAACTAATCGCTGCTCATCTCTAAAAGTAATATATTCCTCACATGCTTTCAATCCTGCTGATTTCGTAAGAGCCAGCTCATCCCAGATAGAGTTCATAGCAGCGTAGAACTCAAGAATACTCATATCTTTCTGATGTAAAGCCCGTATATCAATTTCCAACTGATACTGTTTTGCAAAGTTAGATTTAGTGTATAATGTTTGAAAATGCTCCCAAACTTCTTTTGCTGTTTCAAACTTCGCTAATTGTGTACCAATAGATTGCTCAACGGAATTGTGAATCCAAGTGAGAATTTTCGCGTTGTTTGACTCCCAATTATCTAACTCTGTTACATAATTCTGAGCAGTGTTCTCAGGTTTCACAATAGTTCCGCTAACATAGCCCCATAATCTTTTTCCCTTTAAAAAATTTCTCATCACTGTACTCCAATACGAGTAATTTTTACCATTTAGTCTGACACTAATGGATTGAAGTGAATCATCTCTTTCAGTTGCCATCATAAAGTCAATAAATAACAACGATAACCAACGTACTTCCACAAACTATAACCAACGATAAGGAAACCAACGATAACCAACGTACTTCCACAAACTATAGTTGAAATATACTGCACAGTATACGTATAACCAAATTAATACCACCAAAAGATCAGAAATTTACCAAGGAACAAACTGCCTTTTGGAATAACCCCGAAAAAAAACTACTCACACGCCTTCACGCGCCACCACCGTCTCTGCGCGTGGTCCTCACGCGCCACCGACACGCGCCTGACCGGACATTTCGTCTCAACCTACTGAACAAGGATCTGTTCTCCGTTTTCTTAATGGATCTCCAGTTTCGTCGGAATCTTGATTTTAAGTGGCGATCGAATAGGTTTTTCATAAAAACTTTCTTTACCTGATTTCTATCTTGATTTCAGCACGACCCAAACAGAAATTTCACAAATTTCACTCAATTATAGGCTCTGATACCATAATAATAATATAATGAATCTCAAACCAATATGTTGAATCAATTCAAAAAGAAGAAAAGAGAAGAGAAGGAGAAAAAGAATAAAGAGAGAACCAAAATCTATTGAACCATCAAAAGTAGGTTTTCAAAGAAAGTAAAAAACAGGTTTTATACTATTACAAGGAAACCAAAAAATAATAGGAAACTTACAATAATAGGAAATTACATATTATGCTAAAATAAATAACTAAATATAAGTAAATAACTAAATATAACACACGTTTTCAAGGTAGAGTGTCGTCTTAGAATGAGATGATCACGATTACAATGATCGATTTGCCAGCAAATTGGACCATATTTTGATATATGTAAAATTGACCTTGTGGAGACATCAAGAGCTTTTATATCCATCTAAAGTTACCAAATTAAATTATATATATATCTTACTTTTTTCAAACAAATATAAATAAAGAGACAGACATGTACAAATTGAATGGGGACAACCGGACAATATCTACTTTCACCAGTGTAATCCAAGTAGAAAAATCGCCCTAACCCCGTCGATCCACTCGATTTTATGAAAATCATTGACACATTTCTAAAAATTAGGACTCGCAATATAAATCTTTCAGATTATATATGTGTCAGTTAGAAAATATGTGAAAGAATGAAAGTCGACTCTATGTTACCAAAGGTAGAGTGTCGTCTTAGAATGAGATGATTACGATTACAATGATCGATTTGCCTGGAAATTGGACCATATTTTGATATATGTAAAATTGACCTTGTGGAGCCATCAAGAGCTTTTATATCCATCTAAAGTTACCAAATTAAATTATATTTATATATCTTACTTTTTTCAAACAAATATAGATAAAGAGACAGAGACAGAGACATGTACAAATTGAAATGGAGACAACCGGACAATATCTATTTTCACCAGCGTAATCCAAGTAGAAAAATCGCCCTAACCCTGTCGATCCACTCAATTTTATGAAAATCATTGACCCATTTCTAATTTCACCAGTTTAGATTTATGAAAACCGCCAAAGAATCGTCCAAAAATCCATATATATATTTTTTATTTGTTTATTTCATTATTTTTAAAATATCGCCGGGTGGATCCCAGTTCAACTCGATTTGAAGCGGTTCATTGTCGAAACTCATATAGGGCGATTTCTGGGAACAACCCCCATGTGCTTCACAATCCATTTATTATGTAGATATGAAAGGGGTCCCGCTTGCCAAGGTTATGATGCAAAAGGAATAGCATTCAGTTCCTTCCCTTATGGTCCCAAATAGAAATTTTGCCAAACTGCTCCTTGTAGTACTATGCAATGTCTCATCACAAGCACATTCTAACTTTTGACGGGAACTTATTTACTCGAATTGCGTCAACCGATTGTAATGGTACATAATATTTGACAGTATAACAAACTCAATTTTATTCGACAAAATCAATTCTAACGTGCCAAGATTGCCAAACAAGTGCAAATTGTCACGTCACGAAATTTTGATAAGCGTGTATATTGCGATTTTTTAGGTCCAATAATTGGACACTATTAAACCCTTTCGAGTCAATATTGCAGCAATTAGTGACACAAAAGTTTGACGATAAAGGTGGTCCAAACAATGCTAAAGAATAGTGGAATCAATAACAACAATAATGTTAAAATAAGGACCACCATCGTTTTACACAAACACGCACCCTGTTGGCTATGGGGCTTTTGCACTGCAAAGTAACATTCATAAGGGAACAGTAATGTGACATAAATTAATACAGACAAACCAAAGAGACAGACAACTGACGTGCTCAACATTATTTCGAATTAAGATTCTTGTACAGGTGATTTTTGTCGAACATTCAATTAAATCTTGACAACTATCAATTTATCAAAAAAATTGTCAATCAATCTTGTAAATATAGCATGATCCTGCTATCTTTTGATCATAGTGCCATACTGCCATCCTAATGTGGATGACATGTCCTAATAAAGATCAACCCCCATTACCGATCAGGAAAAATGATCAACTTCCATTAATTGCAATTGAGGTCTCTAACTTGTTAAATTTATGTAGGCGAGTGCCTAAGTAACAACATTTTCTAAGCCCCATTTTGCTCTAATTTTATAAAACTCCCTTTTTCTTCAAATTCATTTTCAACCATTCATTTTATGATATTTACAACTTTTATTAACTGTTCTCTACACATTTCATCTCTTTTTGGCTCTCATTTCTTAAAACTCATTTTCAACTATATATTTCAATCTATAATTTTTATCCACTATTCAATCACACATGTACTAAAAATCAGATTCTTATCTAAACCAAACGGGAATGAACATTAATCTTTATCAAAATCTATAAAATGCCGATTTTTAACCAAACCCAATAGTGATTAAAAATTCAATGTAACGTCTTGGTTTACCATCAAAGTGAAGGGATTGGTAAGGATGTCAAATAAACCGAGCGGCTCGAGCTCATCAAATGACGAGCTCGAGCCTGAGCCGAGCAGGGGGCTCAATCCCACGAGCCTAGCCTGCTCTGCTCGTCGAGCCTATGAGCCATTTTTTATGAGCCCACCAAAAAATATGTAAATTTACTATAAAAAAAAAAGTCAAAAAATGTGAAAGTTCTCCAAAAAAAAAAAAAAAAAAAATTAAAAAAATCACGAGCTCGTGAGCCGAACTTGCCCCCGAGCAATGAGCCGAGCACGAGCTAGACTCGTTACGAGCCCAAGCCGAATACGTGGGTTAAAGGGTCGAGCCCCATTTCCATCACTAGGGGTTAGGAATCTTTATTGGCATCACAGTATTTCGTGAAAAGATCAAACTTTGATTTTTGTCTTCATTACGTCAAATAATCCCCAAGATTAAGACAAAATCAATATTATAATACCTAATGGCTAATAAATTAAGTCCCTGTGGCTTAATGTCATTGGATTTACGTTTCTTCATTAGGTGGGGTCTAATACGATTGCTATCAATTTCAACATTATCTGATTATATCTAACTTTTCGTTGTTAAAAAATAATCTGTCCAGCTGTTAATCGATAGCCATTGATACAGACAATTTTTTAATATGGAAGTGGCATTTAAAAAATATAATGCGATCATTTTTTTTTGCGAAATAATATAATAATGAATCTTGGTTCCAACTTTTATTGCGAAATAATATAATAATGAATCTTGGTTCCTTTCGAATTTGGGATTACGATATTCCAAGATTTTGCCACCTAAAACATATGACATGATACAATGTTTTGTGTTCCAATCAAACACATCTCTACTTTATGAATTTTTATTTTCTTTCACTCACTCGAACAAACTTTGTAAATTTAGTAATAGCCAATATTTTACAAATCAGTTTGAATATCGACTCAAAAAAGTTAAAAAGTTAGTGATCAAAGGATCGAATCGATGGTAAACAAATTAAATAATAAAAAAAAAAGTTTGAAGAGCGAATCAAAGATTCTTAAATGTGAATCTAACAGTCGTGTGGTTATTTTAACAAGTTCTGAATTTTAGTATTTTTTTTTCTACATATAATTGGACCAATTTCAAAACGATTTTAGATTTTTTGGAATTGAACTAGTTAATACGGTTCAATTCTTATAATATTGTCTAAAAAAAAGGGGAATTCTAGTGACCCTTTTTTTTTTTTTTTTAATCGGTAATTCTAGTGACTTTTGTTTGTATGTAAAGCTCATTATACAAAGATGTGGAGTCTATTATAGTGTGACGCTACTTAAATTTGCTCATTTGAGTCAGTTTAGTGCATAGAACAAGGTTTTGATTGCCAAAAGTTGGTCATTTGAATTTTCATATGGAATTAATATGTTTTATTTTTGAAAATTAAAATCTATTAATTTTAAGTTTTAACATAAAATTAAAACACCATAATTCATATGATAACTTATATTTTAATAGTTTGATTGTCGGAGTTGATATTCACCTATAAAAGGATGTGATATTTTATTGAAAAATAGAACTAGGAGAAGACAAGTTGAAATATTATATTCCCTACATTTTAATATTATATTTTTATAGTTCTTGACAACTCGATATGAGGCTCCTTCTTTATCTCCCAGTTGTCATGCCCATAAAAGGAGAACCGACTGAGTCATATGAATTTTATCTTGGAGTCGTGTAGTGTCGAAAGTATCTGCACGAAGGCAGGCAACACGATTTTAAGACAACATTTTCGAGGTAATTCCCAAAGCTTACTCTTTTCTTATTGTTTAATTATAATGTTATCATATTATTATGTTTATACAAATATTGAATTATGTTATTTATACTTAGTAGTTGATATATTTATCTACACACAAATCACCCATTTTTCCCAACAGATACATCCAACAAATTGAGGTAAACATAGAT
>NW_019256747.1:213346-214748 GCF_002742605.1 Olea europaea var. sylvestris
ATTTCTCCATGAGTAGGTCCCCTTTTTTATAAGTTGGCATACTCTGCCGTGCATCGTCGAGAAAGAATGTCATCACATTAGTAACATAATTTAGCCCCTGTTTGGTTTAGCTTGAAAATTGATAAAAATCTAAATCAAATTCTACAATTAATTCTAACCATACATTTCATGGAATCCACAACTTTTCAACTACACATTTTATCAATTTTTATCAAAATCTCCTACAAATCTTATTTTTAGCTTCACCAAACAGTGGCTAAGTTGTATAATCCTTGGTCGATAAGTCAAGGAACTTCATTGATGAAGTACTGAAATATTTAATTTTTCCTATGGAATGGTAATCTAAACTCATATGTTACGTATTTCTGTTGGTAAGAGTAGTGGTTACAGAAGACTAGAGCTTCAGGAAATCTGCAATTAAATCTCTGTGTATATTTTTGTAGTGTGACCATCACGTTTCACTTAATCCTTCCATTTTCCCACTGTATATACTGGTTTTGTTAGTAAAAGTTTTCCTTTTTGTTAACTGTAAATCAGCTGTAGCTCTTGTTTTTATATATATAAAAAATAAAATATTAGTCACTAAATTTATAAATTCAATTTTTTAATCTGAAATCTTTAATTTTTCTTCTTTCTTCTTTCTCTTTTTTCCTTCTGATGTAGACACATTATGTTCTATTGCTCTCTTCCTTTAAAGAACAACTCCAGCAGCATGTGCGGGTTCATGCAATGGAAGCAGTCATGGCTTGTTGGGAGCTCGAGCAATCATTGCAAAGTTTAACAGGTGATTATCATTTTTCATTCTTATTTTTTTTTATTTCATATTGTAAATATGACTCCATTGAGTTTCTCGGATGAGGGTTGCATATTTTGCAACTTTTTCAAACTTCCCATCTAGAATTTGCACTTGTAGGTTTTTAACTTTTGGAGGCCATCCTAATTACTTGAGACTGTTTGTCTATCAACTGCACTTTTACTTCCTGTGATCCTGGCTGTTGTAACTTCAAAGTAAAATCATTTCTAGAATTCACATTGATTATCATCCCTAGAAATCCATGTTATCTGTGTGCCATCTTTCTGTGCATATTTGAAATTAATATTAATTTTTACTCTGCTTGGTGATCTTGAAGTTAATGAATAATTTCTTCCCTTTTTGCTTGGGGATTAATGTTCGCTTGAGTAGGTGATTTCACGTTTGAAAGCATACTCGATTTTGTAACGAGATTCTGATCGAAGTGTTTTGCCTATTTCTCTTTTTGTTTTTAACATATCCAGTTTATTGAATATTCTTAACATTGTATTTATGTTATGATTTTATGGCTTAATTAGTTTTCCAGTTCGAGGAACAGGCAGTCATAAAATCATGCACCACAGACAGCAATTGATACTGATTTATTTTCAA
>NW_019256747.1:216334-234824 GCF_002742605.1 Olea europaea var. sylvestris
CAATGAGCCTGTCATGCGAGCAAAAATTTCAGATTGAAGAAAAGCGAGGCTTTGCCATTTATGTTCATACCCAGTGGCCATTCAAGCATGGCCTTTGAAGGTGGAGCTGAAATGGAAGATTTCAGTGGCTACTTATCTGGTTGATCACTTGGTGTCATGGGATTTAGACAGAGAAATAGGTGTACAAATGGGAAGAACCCCATTTGAAAAGTTCTGTTTGTACCATCTATTTGCAGTTAATAGTATATTTATCTATAGAAAGGAACTCTAGACTGGTTGTGAACACTTGCATCTCCACGTTATTGTATATACACAATATACAATGAAGAAATGGTTGAAGTAATGGGTCGATCAATCCGTTATTTCAACAGAGATAAATTCCATGTTCTCTCACTCTTTAGCCTCTGTCGAGTTTAGTTAAAAGAGTTGATAAAAACTTAAATCAAAGTCGATAATTAATTTTTGCAATACAATTTTATCGATTTTAATTAAAAATATATTAAAAATATTTGTATCTGGTGCTAATGATTGACAACTTCTATGAGATTTTGAGATGAATGTCTCTTCTTAAGGAATGGTTTTCTTAACATTTTGGTTATTGCGGGTGTCACAAGGTCAAGTACATAGATTAGGTGTACTTTTGAATAAATTACGATGGGCGGATAAGTTCGAACTTCTAGAAACATTTGACCCTATGCACAAGAACAATGTATTTAATCATAATTAATTTCTATTTTACAAGAAAAGAATTATTTGATCAATTACCAACTACACCAATTAAATATATTTCTTTTCAATAATCACAACCCATCTCTACTTTGTTGATAGCTGAAATCACGAGATGCAAACCTTGATGAAAAACTGTGCAACAAATTATCTTCTTCTTCATCCTCACCACCACAATCAAAATTGAGAGCATAACTTCCAGGAGAATACTGAAGCTGCGTCGTCATCTGAGATTTCTTCTTAGGATTACAAACCTTGCCAATTTTCCTTATCATGTTTTTCCATTTAGGCCCTGCCACCAACTCTGAAAACTCCTTCAATTTCTTAAATTTTGTAACCAACCATGTTTCCTTGTAGACTTGTCTCCCTTGTAACAAATAATGACTTTCTCCTTGGCTGCTTTTTTTCCGTCCACCGCAGAATAACCTAAAACAGCCACATCCGGTGGCTGAAGCCTCCTCTTCATAGTCGCCACAACCTTGTTTTTCTCCAGGCATAGTCATAGGAATAAAGGGAAGTTATAAATAAAATCTTTAGAAGATGGGATGTGAATGAAATGTTTATAACTTTATATATGCAAGTCTGTGCCGAGTGACCGCGTGCGTGCTTGCGTGTTTTGTTTATGTCTGCAGATGAAGACTGCAATTAAGGAAAGATCAAAGAAGGTGAAGAGAAACGTTACTTGAATAAAGAATTTAAGACTAAACAAAGAAAATTAGGTTATTTTATTTTTCTCAATGCCGCATTAATTGCCGGCTTGTTAAATAATTGCATGAAAAGATAACTTTAAGTTGACATATATTTCACATAATTATAAGACAAACGCGTTTCGATTAAACATGTTACAAAAGAACGGGCCTGAGCTATGAAATAGTTTGCTGAATATCTTATTATTATTTAATATGCACTCTGACCCATTTATATATAGGGGTGATAAATGGGTCGAGCGACTCATCGCCTCGCGAAAACTTAGCTCGTGGGCAGATCGGACTCGTAAAAATACGAGCCGAGCGGGTTGGTTCGGTGGGATTAAACGAGCCGCTTGCGGGCCTGGCTCATGGGCTTGTTTAAAAAGTGACCGTTTCGGTCCCTGAATTTTTTTTTTTAATTTATGACCGTTTCAGTCCTTTAAGTTTTTTTTTAAAAATTTTTTTTTATTATTTTTTCTTCCCTCTTCTTCTTTTATAAATAGTGGCATTTACAATTCACTCTCAACTCTCAATTATCTTTCTCTCAACTCTCTTGTGTTGTGTTGATAGTTGTGCAATTTTTATATACAATTTATACAATATCCAATTCTCATTTCTTAGTTCTCACTATATTTATTGAAATTTCATCCAATTTTCATTTCTCACTACATTTATACAATTATTCTTTTACTAATTATTACTTATTATAATTAAACAAATGGATTCACGCACATTTGTCGAAAACTTGTTCGATGTGAGAAGAAACGAATTGCCTATGACACCGCAAAGTCAATTTCGGAATCAATTTGAAAGTCTAAATGACGTACCCCTACCTGAAGATATTCCAGATTTGGATCTTCATCATCATGTAAGCGACAATCCAAATTATCCAATTAATTTGGATGATGTTGACGTTCCTAAAGCAGAACACGATCAGGAATAAGAGCTTGAATTAAACATTCCTGATGCGAGGGGAAAGCGAAAGAGGAAAAAACAAGCAAAATATTAGGATCACTTTAAGTTGATTTCAACGGGAAAAATCATTAATGGAGTCCTAAAATCCAAAGCAGTATGTAAATACTGCCAACGAAGATTAGCATGGTAAAGAAGAATTGGTACCACACATTTCAACCGTCATTACAAAGTATGTGCGGCCAAACACGGACTTATTCCAGGTTGTCAAACACAATTGCAATTTGCCAGTCCAGACGTCAATGATTCTGCTGCACCCCTATCCACATGGGTGTATTCGGAGGAGAGAACTCGAACCAAAATGGTGAAGCTTGTTGCTGATATTGAGTTGCCTTTGCCATTAATTAACAACCAACACTATGTCTCGTATGTGAAAGAATATCTGCAGTCAAAGTATGTTGAGGTAAGTCGAAACACTCTTCGTTCCGATACAATACAATATTTTACTGAAACAAAATAACAATTAATTATTGATTTGCAAAAATATGGGGATGTCATATCTTTCACTTCGGATATATGGGAAGGGATTAATAAAAGAGCATATATAGCTGCAACTGCACATTATATAGATCCACTTTGATGCATGCATAAAAAAATTATTACTTTTAGAATTATTGAATTTCCCCACAACGCTAATAATATATTTAATGATATTATTAGTATTGTTAGAGAATATCATTACGAAAGTAAAATTCGTTCATTTACTTTCGATAATGCTAGTGTTAATAAAGTAGTTGCTGATAAATTGCATAGGGTACTGCAACCTGATTTTGGCGGGTATTTGTTTTATATTCGTTGTATATGTCATATTTTGAATTTAATTGTCTAAAATGATTTAAAACATATAAAGGATGAACTTCAAAATATTAGGAACGCACTAATATATATCACAATCTCCCCAAGCAGAAAACAAGCATTTGAGAATTATTGTGCCGAAAAATGAGTGCAAAATACTAAAACATTTGTTAGCGATGTAGGTCATGGGTGGAATTCTACTTACTTGTTATTAAAGTCATGTGAAGGTTTTGAACATTTAATAACTGACTTTTATAATAATAGACATGTCAGAAGTGATGATGAGGGTATGTTGACTGAACGTGATTGGCAAATAACTTTGAAAGTTTAAAAGATTTTTGACATCTTTTTATGAAATCACTAAGATTTTATCGGACGTTTACTATCCCACCAGCTGTATGGTGCTTGAACGTCTTTATATAATTGCAAGAACATTTCATAAATACAAAAATGACCATGATTTTAGTGAAATTATAATTGCTATAGAATTAAAATTTAGAAAATATTGGGAAGACTTGCCTATATTATTTCCTTTAGCATGTGTGATGGACCCCCAATATAATCTATCGAGAACTAAATATATAATTGATTAAATTTCAAACGCCTTAACATTTGATACACCTATCACATATAGAAATTTAAAACAAATATTATGTATGAATTATATGCGAACCGAATGGGTAGCAATATTAGTCGGGTACCATCTGCACCAACTCCTTTCGCTGAAATTGAAGAAGATGCGAAAATATTTAATTTATTTCAAGGCATTAATTCGTATAGATATGATTCATCTGCAATGTGTTCATCTGCTGCCACTGTCATGTCGTCACCATCTATATCTCATTCTCATCAATCATCTACGGGCTCAAACCATAATGCATTGTCTGCTGAATTAATTGATTATTTCAACCAGAATATGCCAACAGATAAAACAATTAAAAAAGTTCAGACGAAATAATTAAATCCCGGCGAAGGTATGAACGACGTTGGCCAGTTATATTTGCGATTGTAAAAGATCTGCTGATACCTCCGGTTAGCACTGTTGTTTCGGAGTCTACTTTTAGTGCAGGTAAAAGAGTTTTGAGCGAAATCAGGAGCCGACTGAAATAAGATATTTTAGAAGCGTTAATATGTGTTAAGGATTGGCAGAACGCTCATTTTCGACTACAAGATAAATATACCGAAATTGCATGTAGTCAAGTATGTGATATTTGATTTAATTATATTGATGAAACTTTTGTTTTCTTATCATTACTTTTAATTTTCTTTAAAAAATTGTACACGCTACAATAAATTGTTCGTGTACAATTTTTAACTCCTCCTACTAAAAATTTAAGCAGCCGGTCTCAAGCTCTGATAAAGGAGGAGGGTTTATATTTTATCTATTTTAAAAAGAAAAATAAAGATTTCATTTTTATTTTTTTCTCTCTTTTAATTAAAAAAAAATTCTTTCCATCAATTTAGTTAAATTTTTGTTAGTACTTAGTACTATTACTACTATATGTCTACATTTTAAATTCTTTTATCGAACAACGCTGTGCGTACCTTTGCATATAATTTTTGAAGTAAATTCTTTCTAAAAATTAAAAGGGTAATCGAATGATTGCCCTTTCAATTGTCAGAAGTCTTTCACTTCGAAAATTATATATAATCTTTGAAATGAAGATTTCTGACAATTGAAAGGACATTCGATTACCCTTTTAATTTTTAGAAATGATTTACTTCGAAAATTATATGCAAGGGAATGCACAATGTTGTTTGAAAAAATAATTTTTAATACTATTTTAAATTTTCTTTAAAAAATTATACACGAACAAACAAACAACACAATTTTTAACTCCATCTACTCTAAATTTAAATAGTCGATCCCAAGCCCGGATAAAGGAGGAGGGTTTAAATTTTTTACCTAATTTTTTATATATAAAAATTTTTTATATAAAAAATTCACGATTTAAAAATTAAAATTACTTTTGTATTTTTCAATTTACCTATTTGTTTCCAAAAAAAAAAAAAAACGACGTGTGCTCGCGAGCTGAGCTCATGTCGGCTCGGCCCATTGACACCCCTATTTATATAGGCTTGTTTTCACGAATTAAGAAATCATATTAATGTTATTGAAAAAAGTTTTACCAAAAATTTTCTCAGTCTACCCTTATTTATATTTGTACAATTTCAAAATTAAGTGAGAAAAATTGATTATGACTAGACAAATTAAATAAGGATATATTAGTAAAAGAACAAAATAAAACATTCTCAATAAAAAAAAAAAAAAATCAGCCTATATAATTAAGACAAGAAATTAAGAAAAGTCAACCTATTTAAATGGGTGGAGAAAGGCATAAAATGATGATCTTAACTATATATTCAAGAATATTATATGACATGACAAAAGATTCATATACCCAAATTAAATTTATTGAAAAAGACTTTTGGTAACATATGAGCATTTTCTTGAGACTTTTTAAATACAAGATGATTCTTATTTTCTAAAGATTCTTTATTCTGACTCTAGAATGATTGCATTTATAAATTTCAATACTCTTCTTAAATTTTTTAGATAATATTTGAACTGATGATCATTTACATATGGTGGGAATTTTTGATACAAAATAAATTTGGGGATGTAATGAACAAATCGAGTTTGCTTTTTTATTCATAGGCTTCGTTAGAAGTTCGAGATTGAATATTGAATCACGTAAGCCCAAAACCACAATTGGAAGCCCACGAATCTAAGACGGACCGAGTGTTTCATTTAGGGCTCAACCCACTTATTTAACCTAAATGGAACTGCATATGTTGGCCTCCTTTTTTCATTATACACGTATGTCACAAGGTTATTCCTTTGCCAGGCTATTGTTGTGCTTCTTCCTTTGATCATGGCAGGATTTTGGCTCCTTTGTGCAACCCATCTTCCCCTCTTTTTTGCTTACACTTTGGCCGGCGCTTGGGTTCTAGAATCAGCCCCTGTTTGTGCTGTCTCCATATAACAGAAAGAACCAAGGAGGTGCGCCACTGGAGCCAGCTATCAGTTAGGTGGTTAGATTAGTTGATCAAGTCCACATGTCCATCTTGTATTGCTTTGTACAGTTGAGTTAGTGAGTTGGTTAGTTTGTTGATATCATTTTCTATTACACACCACCTTGCAATGTACTGATTTGATTTTCTCTTCGATTCAATACGATGGAATTCATTTTTCCTGCTTCATTTTTTAATATGGTATCAGAGCTTTTGTGCTTCTATTGTCTGCTTCTCTGAAATTCAATTGAATCTTCGATTGAATTTCTTTTGGCATGTAATGGCATCGGCAGCAAACAATTCCTCGTCATCAATAAGGATTCTACCACTGATGATGGGTCTAGTCCTTTCTATATTCACCATTAAAACAACCCGAGGCTTGTGCTTGTTTAATTATATATTCAAGAATATTATATGACATGACAAAAGATTCATATACCCAAATTAAATTTATTGAAAAAGACTTTTGGTAACGTATGAGCATTTTTTTGAGACTTTTTAAATACAAGATGATTCTTATTTTCTAAAGATTCTTTATTCTGACTCTAGAATGATTGCATTTATGAATTTCAATACTCTACTTAAATTTTTTAGATAATATTTGAATTGATGATCATTTACATATGGTGGGAATTTTTGATGCAAAATAAATTCGAGGCTATAATGAACAAATCGAGTTGGCTTTTTTATTCATAGGCTTCGTTAGAAGTTCGAGATTGAATATTTAATCACATAAGCCCAAAACCACAACTGGAAGCCCACGAATCTAAGTCGGACCGAGTGTTTCATTTAGGGCTCAACCCACTTATTTAACCTAAATGGAACTACATATCTTGGCCTCCTTTTTTCGCTATACACGTATGTCACAAGGTTATTCCTTTGCCAGGCTATTGTTGTGCTTCTTCCTTTGATCATGGCAGGATTTTGGCTCCTTTGTGCAGGGCCGGTCTTGTGATGGTCGGGGCTCGAGGCGAATTTTATAAATTAGGTCCTGACGAAATCAGTGTAAATGTAAAATTCAACAGTATATTATGCGACCTATTGCTAATTTAAAATACGACTTTCCCTTTTAAAGCGGATTTAGAATGAAAGAATTGTAAAATATAGTAATATCTTTGCAAAGTTTTTGTACAAAAATAAGACGACGACATGAATTTAACAAATATAATCACATAAATATCTATCTTCACAAAATTTTTATACAAAAATAAGACAATGACATAAATATTTATAGACATCCATTTATAAAATTCATCAAATTTCACATCATTTTCAAGAAAATAAACCCCAAATTTAACCATTTTAGATCTTGTCTTCAATAAATTTACATCAAATCCCGCACCATTAGATCTGAACTGTTTTGCCTTGTTCAGTCTTGGGCCTGAGACGAGGGCCTCATTTGCCTTGCCTTAGGACCGACCATGCCTTTGTGCAACCCATCTTCCCCTCTTTTTTGCCTACACTTTGGCCGGCGCTTGGGTTCTAGAATCAGCCCCTGTTTGTGCTGTCTCTTTATAACAGATAGAAGACTAACAGAAAGAACCAAGGAGGCGCGCCACTGAAGCCAGCTATCAGTTAGGTGGTTAGATTAGGTGATCAAGGCCACATGTCCATTTTGTATTGCTTTGTGCAGTTGAGTTGGTTAGTTTGTTGATATAATTTTCTATTTATACACACCACCTTGCAGTGTACTGGTTTGATTTTCTCTTCGATTCAATACAATGGAATTCATTTTTCCCGCTTCAATTTTTTAATATGGTATCAGAGTTTTTGTACTTCTATTGTCTGCTTCTCTGAAATTCAATTGAATCTTCGATTGAATTTCTTTTGGCACGTAATGGCATAGGCAGCAAACAATTCCTCATCATCAATAAGAATTCTACCATTGATGATGGGTCTAGTCCTTACTATATTCACCATTCAGACAACCCGAGGCTTGTGCTTGTATCACAACCTCTTACTGGTGACAATTATGCTTCATGGAGTAGAGCCATGGTGATAGTTCTATTCGTGAAGAACAAACTCGATTATTTTGATGGATCATTGTCTAACCTGAAGACAATGATGATCAGCTCAACAATTGGATTCGTAGTAACAATATGGTTATCTCATGGATTCTCAACTCAGTCTCTAAGGAGATCTCTGCAAGTTTCAATTACTCTGAGTCGTATGGATTGATTTGAAAGAAAGGTTTCAGCAGAAGAATGCACCTCGCATATTTCAACTAAAACGAGAATGGATGAATCTCACTCAAGGTCAGTCATCTGTTGGTGCTTATTTCACCAAATTGAAAACAATTTGGGAAGAACTCAATAACTTCAGACCAATATGTTCGTGTGGGGAGTGTGTTTGTAGTGGTTTTCAGAACAATATTATATAGAGTATGTTATGTCATTTTTAATAGGGCTGAATGATACATTTGCTTAAGTCAGAGGGCAATTGTTACTTGTGAATCCTATATCTCCTATCAACAACGTATTTTCCCTTGTTTCTCAAAAAGAACATCAAAGAAATATAAACATTAATGCCAGTAATTCTAACGCTGGAGATTCTATAGCATTCTATGCTAAAACTGATCCTAAGAAAACCAGCTCAAGACAGACACATAACAAGTTTCAAATGAAGGAAAGGCCCATGTGTACTTATTGTGGACAAGCAAGTCATTCAGTGGATAAATGTTACAAATTACATGGATATCCTCCTAGTTATAAGAAGAAGAAGCAGAAATCTGGTTTTACCGACCAATTAGGAGCTACCAACGACCAGTCAAGGCATGTGTTGCAAATCAGGTAGTTTTCGAGTCTATTCCAAAGCAAGTACAGAGTAATGCAAGAGATTTCATGCAATCTTTGAACCATATTCAATACCAGCAAATAATGAACATGTTGAGCAATCATCTGGCTTCTGCAAAAGTTTACACAGGGAATGATGAACACTCTAATCAGGCGACAGGTGCTTGTTTCTCTATTGCTTTTAATCCATGGCTACACCTCAACAATGGTGGTGGATTCTGAGGCTACCAGCCATAATGCTTCAATCAATCTACTTTCAGTACTATGAAACCTTTAAGAATGTATGTGTCACTTTGTCAAACCATAAGATAATTCCTGTAAAATTCATTGGGGCTGTGAAATGTGGCCATAGTCTGATGCTTAAAGATGTGTTATATGTGCTACAGTTTAAATTCAACCTAATGTCAGTTAGCTCATTAACCAGGGATCCTTGCATTGAAGTTAGATTCTTTATTACACGTGTTATCCAGGATGCACACAACCAGAAGATGAATTGCAAGGGTAAAAGAATTGCTGATTTATACAAAATGAGTGATTCCTCATGTGATTTAGCACAAGATAATAAAAGTAACGCTTTGATTGATGATGTTTGTGTTTCCATTTCCTCAGCTGTAAATAAAGTGAATACTTGTACATGGCATCACAAATTAGGTCATTTATTATTTCAGAAGTTAGTCTTTTTAAAAGATCAATTACATTTGAGTTGTGATAAGAATGGAAACCATAATTCAGTTCATTGTAATGTTTGTCCATTGGTAAAACAGAGAAGACTTTCCTTTGTCTCAAATAATCATTTGTCTATCAATGCTTTTGATTGGACAACTTGTGATACCTGGGGACCTTATCATGTTCCTTTTCACTTTGGATACATGTACTTTCTCACTTTGGTAGATGATTGCACATGTTTCACATGGTCATATCTCATGAAACACAAATTAGAGTCCATCTATATCATTCCCACATTTTTTAAGATGATTGAGATACAATTTCAAAAGATAATAAAGAAATTCAGTCAGATAATGCTCTTAAGTCGGAATTAACTAATTTCTTTCATTCTAAATGAGTCATCCACCAATTTACTTGTGTTGAAAGGCCTGAACAAAATTCAGTGGTTGAGAGAAAACATCAGCATTTGCTTAATGTAGGTAGATCATTGTATTTTCAAGCACAAGTTTCTATCCAGTTTTGAAGTGAATGTACATTAACTGCAACCTTTCTTATAAATAGAACTCCATCCTCCACTTTACAAAATAAAAGTTTATTCTCCGTCTTGTACAACAAACCTGTAGATTATAGCCTCTCAAAGTGTTTGGACGTCTATGTTTTGCATCAACTCTTTCATCCAATCGAACAAAGTTTACTCCTAGAGCTAGAGCCTGTGTCTTTGTAGGGTACCCTCCAGGATCGAAGGGATATAAGCTGTATGATATCCTATCCAAGACCTTCTTTATTTCTAGAGATATAGTTTTCCATGAACATATATTTCCTTTCCAATCTATTCCCCATCATTTCAATATAATTGATTATTTTCCTGATCTCGTGTTACCTTTTCCTACTTTTGAAACCCATTCTTCTATACCCGTCTCCACTTCACAATCCAGAATTCCTGATGTGCATATTAAAGCTGCAAGTGATACAGATAATTTGCAGCACAATTCACCTCCTATCACTAATCATTCTTACATATCAGATGTTCCCAGAAGATCATCAAGACTCAACAGACCCCCTTCATATCTTAGAGATTTTCATTGTAATCTCCTAGTCAACAGTCCCATGATTCTTTACCATATCCAAATATATCTCTTATAAGGCATTTTCTCCCTTTTATGATCATTATCTGTTAAATGTGTCATCAAACTTTGAACCTGAATATTATCACCACAGTCAAATATGATCATTGGATGGATGCTATGGCAGCTGAATTAGATGCCATGGAGATGACTAATACCAGTCTGTTAAAAGACTACCTAATGAGAAATATTCTATAGGCTACAGATGGATCTATAAAATAAAGTATAAATCGGATGGCAGCATAGATAGATACAAGGCACGCTTGGTGGCTAAGGGATATACCCAGCAAGAGGGATTGGATTTCAATGAGATATTTTCACCCGTTGCCAAACTTGTTGCTATCAGAACTCTTCTAGCAATAGCAGCCATTAATAATTGACATATCACACAACTTGATGTTAACAATGCCTTTCTCAATGGAGATTTGTTCGAAGAAATATACAAGGATTTGCCTTTGTATATATAGAATATACTGGTTCTAAAATTCAGGGGGAGAATCTGGTTTGTAGGCTCCATAAGTCAATTTATGGCCTTAAGCAAGCATCACAGCAATGGTTTTCAAAATTTTGCAATGCGCTCATTGATCACAGTTTCCAGCAGTCAAAAGCATATTATTCATTGTTTACCAAAGGTACTGGTAGCACATTTATTGCTCTATTGGTCTATGTCGATGACATCATCGTCACTAGATTTAATCAGCATGAAATTAACTCTTTCAAAGGGTTCCTGCATAGTCAATTTAAGCTGAAGGATATTGGCAAGTTAAAGTATTTTCTTGGGCTGGAAATAGCAAGGTCACAAAAAGGAATCTTCATGTCACAATGGCAATATACTCTGCAATTACTTGAGGACACTAGATTCTTGGCATGTAAACCAACTGCATTGCCTATGCATCCTAACCTAAAACTCAGTTCATCTGAAGGGAAACTCATTGCTAATGTATCCATGTACAGGAGACTGATTGGTCGCCTCCTTTACCTTACTATATACAGACCTGATATCACATTTGCTGTTCACAAGTGGAGCCAATTTGTGTCACAACTCAGACAGCCACATCTAAATGCAGCTCATCACCTTTTACAATATCTCAAGGCAAGTCCAGGGCAAGAAATTTTGTTTTCTACAAAATCTTCATTGCGTTTTAAAGCCTTCGCAGATGCAGATTGGGAAGCGTGTCTTGATAAAAGGAAATCAGTCACCGACTTTTGTGTTTTTCTTGGAGATTCTCTAATTTCTTTGAAAGCTAAGAAGCAAACTACAATATCCAAATCTTTAGTTGAAGCTAAATATCGTGCACTAGCATCTACTATTAGTGAACCAATTTGGCTTATTCAATTACTTCAGGATTTTTAGATTTCCAACAAAGATTCAGCATTGATATTTTGTGACAATCTAGCAGCAATTCATATTGCTTTAAATCCCATCTTTCACCAACGTACTATGCACGTCGAGATCGATTACCATTTTGTTCGAGATAAGGTGACCGATGGCTCGGTCAAATTACTACCAGTTCGTTCTCATAATCAATTAGTCGACATTTTTACAAAGGCTGATGTTTTCCCTATTATCCAAGATGGGTGTTATTAATCCTCACACTCCATCTTGAGGAAGAGTAACAGATAGAAGACTAACAGAAAGAAGCAAGAAGGCGCGCCTCTAGAGCCAGCTATTAGTTAGGCGGTTAGATTAGTTGATACTGATTTGATTTTCTCTCTTCGAGGCAGTACAATGGAATTCATTTCCTGCTTCAATTCTTTAATACCTTGCTTGCTGTCGCTCTTTTGCAGTCTCTGCGCAGTTGCTTTTTTGTGACTTGTGGGTGCTTTCTTTGTGATTTTTGAGTGGGATTCTTGGTCCATTCGTGTGGTGCTGCCTTACGTGTTTTAGGCTTGTGATCTGAGCCCATATTTACCCACTCTTGGTGCCAAATTGATAGAGATTGACATGTGAGTATTGATTCACATTCATAGGGCTTTGATTTCGTACTATTTATTATTTTGGAACTAAGCCCCTGTTTGGTGGGCATTTTTTGGATTAACATTGTTTTGATAATGAATTTTTGGAAAAAATATGGTTAAAAGGTAAGGAAATTTTATTAATTTACATGTAGAATATTTATTGGAAATATATATGGTTAAAAGGTAAGGAACTTTTATTAATTTACATGTAGAATATTTTATTGTTTAAATGTGTGGTTGGTAATAACTATATAGAAGAAAAGAATTTTAAAAAAAATGAAAGAGAAACAGAGGCCTAGTGTGATTTTGATCATTGAAGGTTCTGATTTTGTCAACATATAAAAAGTATGTCAAATTAAAGATTATGCAAAATCAATAAATGTTTCATGAAAAAGGGGGAAAAAATAATAATAAGAGCCAAAACAATGAGCATTGTTTGAGTGTATAAAAAATTTCTCTCTGATTTAAGCCCTTGTTTGAATCCCATTTTGGAGAAAAAATGAATTTTTGATTAGTGTATTAATGAGAAATGTGTGGTTAAAAAATTAGAAAAGAATTTTGAATTTACGTATAATATTATTTTATTGAAAAATGTGTAGTTGAAATGATTTCAAAATACAGTAGAATAATGCATTTTTTTCTAAATAATGGGGCTTAAATAAGCCCTAAATCTTATTTTGTAACTAAAATAAAATTTTAAAAAAAAATCACTATTTAAAACAATCTTTTTCCAAAATAATGGCCACCAAACAGGGGCTAACTAACATTAATTTCAGCTTTCAACTTCTTGGGAAGTTCAATTTGGTCCTCCAACTATTCTTTGACCTCAATTTTATCATTCAATTATTAGGAAAGTTACTTGGCCCTTCAACTAACTTCAATTGTATCCTTCAACTATTAGAGAAGTTCAATTTGGTCATCCAACTATTAGTTAACTCAATTTTATTCTTTAATTATTAGGAAAGTTCAATTTGGTCATTCAACTATTTTTTAAAATCAATTTCATCTAGAGCTTGACAAAACTCCCGAATCGAACTGAACTGAATTGAACGATTCTTCTTAAATTAAATACCTAAACGACTATCTAAATTGAGAACCAACGGGTTCGATTCGGTTCTAGGTTCTAAATCAAAAACGAATAAGAATCGAATCTTCATAATTTTTTAAATTTATTTATTTTAAATAAGTCAAATAATTTTATTTTTTCTAAATAAATTTGCTAGCTAGTTAATTGAGCTCAAACATAAAAATATGATTTTCTTATTTTTAATTTTCAATTCAATCCCAACTTAATTAGATTGATCTAAGTTTTATTCAAATCTGTTATTCTGTAGTAGTGTTGACGAGTGTATTTTACTCATGAGTTTAAGCCAATTTTAACTTAATTGTATGTTAAATTTCACGAGTAGGGAACGTTTTTAATGTGTTTATTAATGTTGTTTTATATGTTTATCGAGATGGTAAAGGATACAAAGAAAGATCATTAATTGAAGTTAGTGGCATGAATGGAAAAGAAGTTGTGATACAAGGGCAAAATAGGCAAAGTAAAAGTGGGATGAGTAGCACCAAAGCGCTAGAAACCAAGGTAGAACTAGAGTATAGGCGTCGCGGCACCACGTTCAGGGCGTTGCGGCGCTGCAAAAACGAAGAACCTTGATGCCGAGAGAGACAGAGAGTTAGCACTGTGGCGCCACCCCCAGGGCGCTGCTACGCTAACCCATTTATCATCACGGTGATGTGGCGCCGCACACAGATTCATTAGGGCACAAATTTCGACCCGTTTTTGAGTCCATAGAAAAACCCTATTCTTCATACACGATATGAGACCTATAAATACGAAAACTCTCACACTTTAAGGGGCTCCACACATTAGGAGGCAAAAAACACATCTTGGGAGAGAAAATGTGAAATTCAAAGGGAGAAAACAACGACAAACTCATCGTGTAAAGCATCAACTAGAAGAGGAAGGAATTCTTGGTGCAAGATCTACTTATTCTTCTATATCTTTAATACAAAATCTTGTGATATATTCTAAGACAATTTGTTGTTTCTCTTTTTTCATTATGCGTAGCTAAATTTATTGTTAGGGCAAATAATGTAACCATTTGAGATCTTTTATATTTTCTTATTAAGAATCTTGGTTTTTAATTTTTTATGTGTTGATTTTTACTATGAATTGATTGCATTAAATTATCTGATCAATAAGTTGATGGATTTTTGAATCCTTTAGAAATAGAGATATGAGTTTAGAATTTAGACCATGTCGTAAAATTCAATACATTGATATAACCAGTAGAGATACATATGCCATCTATTGCGGTCATAATTGAATTTATAGGACAATGAACTCGTTTAACTAAATTGAATTTGTATAGAGATATGAAATTTAATTAGTTAAGTAGACTTAATGAGAACTCGAGGGATAAATTGAATATAATAGGAGAATTCGACCGAACACTACATTAGGTGTGATTCTTAATTTGAAATGTAAAGGTGATCAATAGATGAAGTTACTCTGCCCTAACGTCCTTTTATTATTTGATTTTACAAACAATTGTGTATGCATCTATTTACTTTCTAGAATTTAGATTGAAACTCAAATCTTACAACTTTTATTTTGTTTTCATCAAATGGTAGTTAGAGAAAAATTGAATTAAGTGCTAGAAAATAATCATTGTGAGATCAACAACCCGAACTTTCAAGTCCACTATTACTTGTTACCGTTCGTACACTTGCAAGACTAAAATTGATAACAAGTGTCATCTCTGCCATTTTAGAGAAATCAAATTGAAGTTCGACAACGCCTCTCTTAATTATTGTGAGCTCGCTATCTTCTTCTTCATGTGATCTTAACAATCAAAATTATGAAGAATTCAACCAAAAAAAAAGCAAAAGACACATAAAATTAGACTGCATTATTTTGTAAGAGCTAAAATTGAACATATTATTAGTAAAATTAATGTAATTTTGTAAATATTAATTATAGTACAGAACTTGGGAACCGAATAGAATCAAATTGAATTGAACCGAACCCGAACAATTCCATAATTAAATTTAAACCCGACAGCACCAGTTTCTTAATACCCGAAAATTTTGGATTCGATTCGATTCGATTCTCGTTAGAACCAAACCGAATAGGATCATGCCAAGCCCTAATTTCATCCTTCAACTAATACAAAATTTTAATTGGGTTCTCCAACTACTAATTAACATCAATTTCATCTTTCAGCTATTATGGAATTTCAATTTAGTCCTTCAACTATTATGGGAAGTTCAATTTGGTACTGCAAAAAAAAAAAATTCAATCTTCAACTTGAAAACCTCAATTTGATCATCTAACTATACTTTAAAAGCAATTTCATCCTTCAATTTTATAAAAACTTCAATTTGGTTTGGTTTTACCAAAGGCAATTGGAGAGAGGATAGATTTCAATTGAAGAATCATGGGAGAAAGGCCACTTTCTTCAGCAACTATTCAAGGCATCAAATTTCACACATTTACCAGTGAACAAACGGAAGAGACTATTGAAACACTGTTCATGCTGGAAAAAATCCAGCCATCTGAGCAAATCCAAAGGCGGTGGCTCTGACCATTGTGAGGGTTGGAATTGCGATAACATATCCAGATTCAGCAACTGTCTTCTCGACTGATATCCAAGTCTACATTTCAAATCTAAAGAAAAAGGATTGTAATGGTATTAGTGTTTGCAATCAAGGTGAGGAAAAAAGTGGATTACTAACAGCCTCGAACATCTAAAAATGGAAAAATAAAGACCTTCAGCACAGAATGGTCGGTCAGATGTCCACGTCTGTTATCGACATAGCAGTACCAGATAATTAGAGATTATAGAATAGTCTATAAGACATTCATACATCACTTTTTGTTGTTACATTTTAAGCTAAAGGTTTCTCGAGTCAACTTCCAAGAAAAAACTGCAAAGCATAGGTATAATTAGCTTTTGACTTGAGGATTTGTTGGTGCAAGTGGCTGCTGGACTTGCCCTTTTGGAGGGAGCTTAGCTGCCATGGCTCGTAGGTCATCTGCAACCTCAGTGAAACTTGGCCTTTCCGATGGTTCAGCTGACCAACACCTCTCCATGAGACGTCTCCAGTCTGGGTCACAAGATTCCGGCACAGGAGGTCTCAATGTGTTGCTCACTATACCACCTATCGCAATAAATGAAATGAGCACGAGACAAGCAAAATTCGTTATGAGCATTAACATTAGTTGTACTTTGCCCCTGTTTGACATCCATTTAATCAACACACTATATTTCTCAAACTCACTTTCAACCACACATTCACATAATATATATTTTGCACGTAAAGTCAAAATTTTTCATATTCTTTGTTCACATTCTTTGTTCACACATTCTCCGAAAAAACCATTATTCCAAAACTCATTTTTCCAAAAAACTTATTTTAATGGAGGTCAAGTAGGAGTCTAGTATTGACATCACTATACAGTACAATAAACAAGATTTAACTCATTTTCCTCAATTTTGAAAGTATTGTTCAGTTCATCATACCAAACATACCATAAACATTAGAAATACACAAGTAATTGGGATGTGAGACAATACCAATAATGGCTCCATAGTGCAAGTCCGTATACGGCTCTTCTCCAGTAAGAAGTTCCCACATTACGATTCCAAACGAGAATACATCAACCTGTAGATAATCCATTTGAGCAAAATCCAAATTAAGAAAGCAGCTATGATCTTTTCCGTTTTCAGTATCATTCAGCAAATTATTAATTTAAATAAACTACTATTCCTCCTCCTTTCTCTGGAAAATAACCGAGTAAGGAAGGAGGATGTTGTGACAAGCGTTCAAATGATAGGATGATCGGAAAGAAACCTTCTCAGACACAAGGCTACTACTGCCATTAAGAAGCTCTGGTGCCATCCATGGAAGAGTTCCCCTTACACCACCTGAAATTAATGTCTGACATTTTACCTTCGACAACCCCAAATCACCGACCTGTAAGCAGTTAAGATAAATGAGAAATAGCTATTATGAGATTCCAATGTTACTACAAAACACTGCCACAAAGGAAACAGAAGAATATTTCAGTAGTATACTAGAACAGAGAGGGATCAAGTCATATGGTAAGCTCCCATCTGACAGGTCAAGTGAAAACTGCAACATAACAGATGGAATCTACAAAGACAGTGACGAAATGACTACTGAAGTCATGGAACCTACTGGGTATGCTAGGAGCTTGATGGGAGGAGTTATATTACCTATTTAAGGCATCTGTTGCCCTCTACCATGAGCTTCATTTACAAAGTCCATTAATACCAAGATACTAAAAAAATAAAAATTCTCCAATCTAGTCCTTTCATGCCTTTTGCTTCAAATAATTATCCTCACAGCATCTTTCCACAACTACCTCACTGTTTTAAAAATTTGGCACTCTAATTAATAGCAACTCCAGCATACACAAAGAACACCCAATAAAGAACATGGTATAAATTAAAGTCATTTTGACTACTTTAAGCATGCAATATAAGAACCCCAGCAACAGAGTTGCATGTTTTCCTCTCATTTTTTAAGAGGAAAAAACAAAGAAATTATATAAGAAATGCATCTTAATGAACTTAGGAAGAGATACCCATTGAGATCAATAAACGTAACTCAAAAAAGCCTTGTCCCATATTTATGTAGGTCGGTTACATATATTCTTCACTATATCAAGAGTCATGTCCAAATTACCAGAAAGTCTCAAATCCCGTCTAGTCACACTATT
>NW_019256747.1:236586-239779 GCF_002742605.1 Olea europaea var. sylvestris
GGTTGGGACAATGGGGTTCGATCCTTCCATTCACTAGCAGGAGGAAATCTTTCAGCTGGATGAGCAGATTCAACACGAGGGTTGTGAGTAGAAATTTCACCAGAAGCCAAATTATTGACCCCAAGCTTTGAATGAAGGTAAGAATTGGGATTACCTATAAAAGGAGGTTCTTTCAATCCATAAGATTCTGTCGGTCGGAAATTATACATTTTGGGAGCCTCCCTGTCGGCAACCTGTTGTAATCTGTTTTCCAATACATCTTCCTTTCTGGGATCAGCAACAGGCTTGTCAAACTCATTATTAGCTAGAACTTCAGAAGCACAGATCTGCATACTTTCCAACCTCTTATCTATTTGTCTCATCTGGTCACAGGCCAAGGAAGTAGCATCTCCTTTAGGAGTACTGCCAGCAACTATACCAGAGTAGTCTTTTGGGGATTCACCAGTAATGTAATCAGAAGTCTGCAAAGGCATGCCTCCAACAGGAGCTAGATCATTATTAACTGGTCTGTTCAATGCGGGACCCTCGACAACCTGGTACTGAGGTGAAACAAGAATCTGCTGAAATGAATCTTGGTATGCCTGTGGGACATTACCCAAAAATACACCTTGAGATTGACCAATGCTTGTCATCGTTAAACCCTGGGGAGTTGATACCTTGAAATATTCAGGATTCTGAGCCTGCTGAAGAATAGTTTTATCATTTGCATAAGCTCCCTCAAGATTCTGGGAGATCCCGATTCTATCGGCTTGAACTTTTCCAGCTTCATGGTCCACATAACCCATAACTCTTGGTCCAGATCCAGCTGCATGTTGCTCAGCAATACTTTCTGTTTGAGTACCAGATAGTACAGGCTTAATCATTGGTTGCCCTTTATCATCCAACCCCAGGCTACGATAAATTGATCTTGAGTCAGAAAAGGTGCTTGCAGGACTTCCCTTTTGGTCCTGAGCCATTGGATCTGAATGAGCGTGTGGTAATGCTTTTTGACACATGTAACAGTCATCAAGTCTAGGAACTTGCTCAGAAACCATGACTGGTTGAGAGGGCAAGCCTCTTTCGGAAAAGGCTACCTGGTCAAGATGTGGAACTTGATGCCAACCATACATTCCTCCTGGCACTGTTGTAGGGACCTGAGCATGCTGCAAACTAAATCCTTGGTCCGCAGGAGGAACCCTCTGCGGCAGTGTACTTTCAGCAGGAAAATGCTCCAAACGAACTTGTTGAGGCTGAACAATAGCAGGAACTGCATTAGGTTTCATACTGATGAATGAAGGATTCATTGTCATATTAACTGCAGGAATAAACTGCTGAGAGGAAGCTCCAGCAGGCGAATGCTGTTGGGTGAACACAGGCCCAACTGCACCATAAATCTGCGCAGGGAATCCCATCTGAGAAGAGAGTTGCACATATTCAGCATGGTTCAAGTTTTCTTGGTGAGCATCCACATTAGCTTGAACATGAGATGAAGGTGCTGGGAAACTCACTCCAGGTTGCTGCAGATCAAATCCCATTTGCGGCTGTGGGACATTAAGAGGCACATATCTATCCAACTCTTGTTCGGAAACAGCAGTCATAGTGGTAGCTGGACAAAATTTAGCCACGGGAATACCCAGCCGAGTAGCAGAAGGATCTGCATGTACTGCAGCATTATGATCAGCACTCACGGTTCCAGGGGCTGTTTCAAGAGAAACATCGGAATTTCCCCTTGGTGATAATCCACCAGCAGATGGAGGAACAGTAACCTCGCCATGACCATGGCCAAAGTTATCAGCACCCTCAGTACCACTCAAATCAGAATTCTGAGCAGAAGCAGCACTCTCAAGGCTCTCCTTCCTAGCAATACAAGCACCACAACCACCACTGCCAAATCCATCCAAAACCCCATTCACTGCTTCAACATACATCTGCCCGCCATCCTGTAAGTCTCCAATATGTAACAAACTGGCAGACTCTAGCTCTGAAGGTGAAAACAAAAATACCCTCAGCTTAGCCGACCCATCTGAAGACCTCTCAACCAACTTCTCATACTCATCCATCATGTTCTCGAGATCATCAGGACATGAAACTGAAACAAGTGCATCAAGGTCCTCATCTGGCAGTTGGTACTTTATCGCTACATTCTGCCCATATGTATCTGCCATCTTCTGAACCAATTCACCAAAACCCACATCCCTCCTAACGCTAATTATCCTAGTCTGCCCACCGACGTATCTCAATGCCCCATCACTTGGCCTAGGCAGTATTTTGCCACCAAAGCTACACAAGAACTTAACCTTCCGCCCTGACACAGAACCATCACCACCCTCATCGCTAGTCTGATCAGAAGCACTACCCCCTACCTGCGCTCCAAACTTCGGACTATTACTAGACCCACTCACCGAATGAAGCACAGAAGCACCCATTGCGCCCAGTTGGCATTGGGGCGGCACACCACGCAAGAACCCAGCGGCCCCTGGCACTGCATTGTTATATCTAAATCCAGCATCAGAAATCGTGGCTGTATAATAAATTGGAGGCACAGAATCGGGGTTGCCCCGGGCATCACGGGGTGGGTTCGCATAAAACCCTTCAACGGGCCTGACCGACGAGGTCACAGGGGCAATGCGTGGGTCCTCGGGCAATGCTCTGGCTATATTCAGAGGGCGCAAATCTTTGGGTACCGAGTTCGGGTCAAAAGCCATAACTTAACTGTGTTTATATGATTTGTCCTTCCTGGACAGCTAAAAATATGGAAATTTTTACAAAAATCAAGAAGTAAAATAAAGGCGAGGCCTTCGAATTCAATGTCTAGGGTCTATATATTTCACATCCAGCTAAAAGGGTAGAAAACAGTATACCTTTGAACCACTAATAAACCCTAGAGATTAAGATAAATTCATGCGGTATCAAGAAAATATTGACTCAACAAAGCAAGTGACAGATATGAAATGAGACCCTCCAAGAATAAGCAAGAAAGAGAGTAAGAGAGGTGAGAAGAAGTGGAGAGAAGTAATTTGAGTCGATGAGCTTATCGGAGATACTTCTATCTCTCTCCTCTCTTAAGATTTATCTACATACCAATCTTCACGGAGATATGTGTACTAAATATTGTCTGCAGTTATTTTTCAGAGAGATTTTCAGCGGAAAATTTTGTGAGTCGGAGGGGAAAAGAGACGAAAGCGGGTAGAAGGGGTTGTAGTGTCATTGTCTA
>NW_019256747.1:240320-243308 GCF_002742605.1 Olea europaea var. sylvestris
CACACACACACACACACACACACATATATATATATATATATATTTGAAAGGTCGATAAATATTGCAAGTTTCATAAAATTTATAGTAAAAAATAAATTTTAGAAAATTGAGACTTTAATGCAAGATTTATCAAGAATGGAAATTTTAGATAATCATTTATCATGGACCAGAATCAGAGACTAATCTCTGGCATGAGCTCCATCGTCAGTTGCAATTAAAAAGGACAAATGAAATCGTGCCAAACTTTCCGAATAGTTCGATTAATTGATGGGACTAATCTCGTCGTTGAAAAATTGAAATCACGATCTCTTTCTTAGTAGGGCAACACTTGTATAGATTATTAAACATCAACTAAAATCTAGTGGACCAAGTAGTATTCTATTGCATATGGAATATACGATAAGATGTAGATTCCTTCCTAATAAAAACAATTAGTTTGATAAGATTAGATTGTTCTAGTGATTTGTAAGTCATTAAGTTGCTTTTAAAGGTCACTAGTTCGACGTTTAATGTAATTTAGCGGATTATCTGTGGATTAGAATGTCATTCGTATCAACTGACGATCCTAATTAAGTTTAGATGATAGTGAATAATATGTCCAATAACATGAGTTTCGTATTTCTACATTTAATTGGAAATATCATCTAACGTCATTGTATTGGCATACATAAGGTGATGAGAAGTGATGACGCTTAGGCCCTGTTTGATTGCCTACCATTTTCCGTGGCCAAGATTTTCCAACTTTTGTAGTACTTAGTAGGAAAAATTTTCCATGAAAAACCTTTTCCACTTTCCTTGGCCACGTAGATAATTTCCAACTTTTTGATGAATTTGAATTCTCACAAAAATGGTGAGAATTCATTTTCCATCTTACTGTAGTGATTTTTATTTTTTCTTTTTTTTTTTTTTGAAATGAAAACAAATTTTAAGAATTATTGTAAAAAAATATTTCCCTTTAATTGACAATTTCCATATAAAATAAAGTCAAACAAACACCAAAAGATAGATGATTTTCTTATTTTTTTTGTTGACAATGGAAACAAATTTCATCCCCAATACCAGTAAATTCTATCCATTTAATTGACAATTTTCATGTTAAACAAAGTCAAACGAACACCAAAAAGTACTTTTATTTAAACATTTTTCACATGAAAAATTATACAAATCAAACACAATAAATTGACAATCCCCAAAAAAATAATTTTTAGGCAATTCAATTCTCTAAAATTTGTTTTCTTTCCACTCAAATTTCATTTTTGCGATGAAACGGACCCTTACATTAATTTGTAAATAAGCTTAGCCCTAATTTGGTTTAGAATTATATTTTAGTGAAATTTGATAAAAAGTTAATAAATTTTGTCGAATTGGAAATTGATAAAGTCATAAATCTCATGAAATGTATGGATGAAAATATATTTAAAAAATATGAGTTTTAAAAAATTGAATGCAAATTATGGGCTTACTTGATCGCTAAAGTCTAGAGATAAAAATAGAATAATCGATTGGAATCAATACAATGCCTCTAGAATTAAGTCCATGCTTGTAGTAGAATTTGACAAAAATTGATGAAATTAGTAGTTAAAAAGTTGTGAATTTTATGAAATATAAAGTTAAAATTAATTATTGATTTTAACTTAAATTTCCCACCAAATAAAGGCCGTCTTTTGCCTCAATTTTATCAACTTTCATCCAAATTTACTAATAATTTGACTTTTAACCAAATCAAAAAAGTGGCTAAGATATTTTTGGTCAGCCTGCTCCATTATAAAAAGAGTAGAGAAAAAAAAAATATTTTTTGAAATTAATGAAATCCAAATCGAGGCTAAGTTTCAATTGTTGGAAAATTACACCGATATTGTTTATATTATATTCACAAAACATACCATTTATATTCACGAAATCGATAAATAATTTCGACTTACTGAGATGGGATTTGAGAAGATAAAATAAGAATTTATCAAATCCGACCGAACGTATTAATATGGATTCATCCCTTTCGATTCTTGAAGGAAGGCAAATCATTCTTTAGATCGAACCTTTCAACATAAATATGTAAACAATGTTAATCAGTTTCTGAAATCGAAGTATAATAAAAGAAATCAGAAAACGAAACAAGAGAATGCAAATGATGGATTTTAGATCGAGGCAAGTGTTGGACACTTTGTCCTTAAGATGAATTTGCTCCGCATTGGTGCTAACGGTTCTCTAGCAAATCATCTCCCAATATACAATGACCACGTCGAGCCATAGGAGCACTCCAAATGATTTCAATTAACGAATTCGAACGAAATTCCCTCTCTACCATGACCATGATTTTGATACAAAATGAAATCATTTTTATAAAGTGTTTTGTACAACATGACATGAAAGAATAATTTATATAATTATCAAAATAAGCACCTATATAATCCTATATATAGGAGTTGAAGGGTCGTAGGTGAAGGGGCACACCCCAAATTTTAATTTCCTTTAAATAGGATTGAATTTTTCATTCATATGTAAATTGATCCTCAACCAATTTCCAGCATCAATTTTATCAGTTATGTGTCGCATATCTTATCGAGAATCAGTTGTGAATAAAAAAAATTAAAAAATGGCATTTACCATGTATCTTTATACATACGTGGATGCTATGGAAAATGATGAATATTTCTCTAAGGAAAAGTTTGGTGACAATTATGTCGGCACGAATTTTTTTAGTCAATCAATTAAAAATGTACATGTGTTATTACAGAGGTTTTGTTCAATATATACCTTATTCTTTGTTATTGTGTATGTTTATTTATTTATTTGAGAGAGTTAAAAAAGATGACTTCGACGAAAATGAGTGGTGGAAAAATATGTAGTAATTGTGGATCTTATCTGAATGTCTAATAACTGTTAAATTTTGACATCAACTTTTTAACAAATTTTTAAACTTTCCAACAAACATTAAACTTGTTAAACAATGGATAACTTGTTCATTTCCAAAAGGACGAGAAATGTCAT
>NW_019256747.1:244002-249653 GCF_002742605.1 Olea europaea var. sylvestris
GAATAAAATAGTGCTATGACGAATTTGTAGTTTGAGAGTCTAAACTTTCATTACCTTGAAATGGCGCTAGGTGTGGTTTTTTTATAGTAGAAGAGGATGAGCAAGGCCTGTTGGATGAAGAGATGTGTGGCCTCATCTTAGCAGCTCGGACTTCTTGTCATAGTCATCAATCAGTCGGACTTAGGCTCAAGTGCATTTTAATGCTATGACCATATGCATCCCTAGACCTGATGTGTAAGAATATACTCGACTTACTGATTGAATAGAGTCGCCTATTCGGTGAGTTGTCACATCACCCGTTTGTTACAAGATCTTTACTTAGGATGCTTCTACCTGTGATAAGGTTGGATTGGACTTGGGCAAGACCCTTTGCATAATGGAGAGTCCATTAGTGAAGACGTAGCCGATGATTAGGTTGAAGAGAATTTTGTCGAGGCCCTTTGTTAGAGAAAAGGCAAACCTGTCGAGCCACTGAGGGTTATGGAGGCGTGTGCGTCAATGATTTGAAAGAAATGTCGTTTCCCGAGCAGTTGCAGCATGGCTTGTTTGTTTCCAATGTTTGCATTGCGTGTGCATTTACTGTGCAATGATGGTTTTTGTTACAGCTAGTAGGGATCCCTCGTGCCCTTAGTGTATGTGATTCATAGATCTAAGTGTCCTTTGAATTTAACGTGTCTGATGGTGATACAAGTGTTCTACAAGGATTAAATTTGGTTCAATTGAACGGTGTTACTTCTCTCACGCTACCTATAAAAGGAGGAAATCAACCATTCTTTACCTTTATACTCTACAAAAATCTCCTAAAACTCTTGACAATTTTATTTCGAGCTTTCCGATCATTGTTGTTGCTGCTCCAGCTTGTATTTTCATTCATAGTTTTGGCTCTTTATGATTATTGTAGGTGAGAACCTCATATTTTTCTGCATTAGTGTTATAGGGTAGCTATTCAATGGCATCATCTTCGAGGAAGAAAACAACATGGGGGTTGTCTGAAAGAGTGGATATAACACTTATTTGTGCTAAGACTATCTTGCCTCCATTGATTCCAACTGAAAGGATCGGGGAGGCAATGAGGGGACCTCATAGCGTATGGATGATATAGGAGGGTTCCATAAATTACAACGTTAGGTGGGAGAGCTTCATTGTGACTTATTTATGTGAAGGAGAGTGAGCTAGAGTACTTTAGGGAGAGGTATAGAATCCATTATACTGCAGAGAAGTTTGTCCTGATCTCAGATGAGCAAGCCTATTACCCCCAGGCTAGGATGCGTAGCGGTGAACGAGTCAATTTTGAGTAGGGGAATAAAATTGCCCCTTTCCCATTTTTTAGGTACATTCTTAGGCAAGACAACTTGGCTCCCATCTAATTGGTCCCAAACACATGGATCCAATTAGCAGGGGCTTTCCCTCTTTGGAAGTAGATCACTCTTGGCGAGGATATATACTTTTCCAATCCCGAGCTTTTAGTAGAGGAAAGGACAACAAAAGACGATACTGTATGAACATCTGGGGTCCACATCACCCTTCATCTGGGAGACTCTGACCTCAATAAAGAACTAGAACTCATTTTAGTTCTAGATTAGAGATCGTTGGCAGATGATGGAGGGAGATGCAGTCTCGAAGATTACCTTACCGACCCAGTACCATGAGTGTAATGACTTTAGTTTCCATTGAAAAAAAATTGTTTGCTGAGCCTTTGTATTTGTTTTTGAAGTGTTCTTTATGCAATGCAGTTAACCGTTTGAGCTTGAACATTCTGAATGAGCTATCATCGAAGCCATTTACGAACTGTTCTTTAAGAAGAGGTACTTTAGATTGTGCTTGGAAAGCGAGCCTTATTTGTAGCACATCTATTAATAGCAACCAAGGATAAGTCATTGCCTCCTCTTATCTACTAGCAATTTGGTCCGACTTTTGTATATACTAACAGTTCTTGTGCTTTGCCTGTAGATCAACATGATAAGAAAGAATATGTCAAACTTGACATGTTCTATATGAGTCATCTAGAAGAGAAGAAAGGAAAGCTACTGAGCTCCAGCTCTTCCATTTACAAGAATCAGAGGAATGAGCTATCCCATTTGTCAAAGTTGAACTCTCTCTCTCCAAAGAAAAGGGGGATAAGAAGGCAAAAGAAACAGTCGAGCCTTCTGTGGAGGAGACCTAGAAGAGAAAGTTGGTTTTGACTAAGAACATTGAACCTTCTCTTCCCTAAACACCAAATGATGATCAATGAGTCGTTAAGGAAGCCCATCGAACCCTATTTTCTCTATAGAGATGGTGGAGGCAGATGAGATGAATGAGAAAGATGGGGCCTCATAAAAAGGAAAAGAGGTAAAGAGGCTAGAAAATGTGGCTCTTCTAGTGGTCTTTCTGAGGGAAAGCTCAAAATTTATTGGGGTAGATTTGATGAGATCGCCCCGATGATCTTGGAAATGCTCCATGCCAAAGTCCAGCGACTACAAAGATCTATTACAAGCATTGGACAGATAAGTATTCATCCTATGTCGAAACATGTGACTCAATTGACATGTTAAAAGCAAGCCTCGCCTTGCAGGCTCGCTCAAAAAGCTTATTCTTAAATGCCTAACTGACATGAGGAGATTGCAGAAGCTGAATAAAGAACTTGGCAAAAGGTTGCTAACGCAGAGGAGGAGGCAAAAGGGTTGGAGGCTAAAGCCTCCACTGCTGACGAGGTCGTTGAGGCCTTTAAAGTGAGCATATCAAGGCTAAGTCGAGGATTGGGCTTCTTACTACTGAAAACGAGGAAATGAAAAAAAAAGTCTATCTTTGCAAAGCTGAGGTGAATGCTATGATGAAGCGGGTTGAAAACTCTAACAATTTATAAAAGATAGCTTCGTCGACTTTGGAGGCAGCAAAAAAAGATAAGGTGAAGTTGAAAGCTTAGGTAGACGAGCCAGCTGTTGAGGTTGCCAAGTTGTAGTAACAATTGAGTGGGGCAAGGGAGACAGCAATAAACAATTATGTGGCACACTTCCATAAGACAGATGAGTACAACAGCCTCGATTTATAATAGAGAAAGGTCACGTACACTGAAGTTTTTGGGAAGATTGTTGAGCTACATCTCCATATGGATCTGGCTGTTGGAAAGATGAAGAAAGTAAAGCTGAGTCTCAGCAGGATGACGCTATTTATACTCAGTAGGATGACGCTGTTGTATAAATTTCGCCATAATCGTTCTTATCATTGTAATAGCTTTCCTGTATAGCTTTTCTTTGTAATGAATTCATTTTATTTAATGAGGAAAGTTTTTTTCTAATGAAATGCTTTGATGTGGTGATTCTAAAGTTTGTGTAAACTCTTCATGATTGAACATAGAGTGTGGAATAACCATGATTAATTTAAATATTATGCATGGGCTAGCCATATCTAAAATTGGATGAAATGCATGAGCTCACCATAAACGATTGAAATGCAATGTGCGAGCTCGTCATAAATGACTTAAGCATTGCGTATGGGCTCACCACACTGAAAAGTTGATGAAACATATGGGTTTGCCATAGTTAACTTGAACATAATATATGAGCTCATCATAATGCATGGGCTTGCTACACTGAAAAGTTGATGAAACATATGAGCTTGTCATTGTTAATTTAAACTTATTATATGAGCTCATTATAATCAATTTAAACATTATGTATGGCTTGCCATATTGAAAATTTGATGAAACATATGTGCACGTCATAGTTAATTTGAACATATAATATGAGCTCGTTATAATCAATTTAAACATTATGTATAGGAATTTAAACATTATGTATAGGCTCGCAATAGTTAAATTGAATTCATTATTCTTCATAGATTAGCTTCAAGCTATTTGTATAGTTCATAGTAGGGATCCATTCGAGAATATCTTTATTAACCAAAGGCACATAGAAGTTAACAATCTAAACATGATCGGATGGGCATTTACTGATAGTACATTCTGAAATGCTGGGGGTTCCAGGGGTGAGGTTGTACCTTTCCTTCTAAATTTTCGATCTTGAAAGTCTCCGACCTCAACTCTTCGGATATGTGGTAGGGTCCTTCCCAGTTCGGACCCAATGTACCTACACTTGTTTCTTGAAGGAGAAAACATCATTCTTAATATGAGATCGCCTCTTTCAAAATGACTTCTTCTTGACCTTTGCACTATAGTAGTTGGTCATTTTTTATTGGTAGAAGGCCAGATTTATCTGGGAGTCGTCGCTCCTTTCTTCAAGGAAATCTAATTCGCACCGTTGTATCTCATCATTTGATATCTTGATGAAATGCAAGCGACGAGGTGAAGGCAACCCTACCTTTAATAGAATCATGGCTTCTACACCATAAGCTATGGAAAGCTATGGAAAAAGGGAGAGATTCAACCTCGACCTACTTAGTCAAGTAATCAATGGCGACAACAGCATTGCTGACACTTTTCTTCCTTTTGGAAAGGGGCCTATAAAGTTTTATCCCCCATTTGGCGAATGGCCAAGGGCTAGATACCACAGCCAGTTCTTGATATGGTTGCTTTTCAATGGTGGAGATGTGCTGGGATTTATCGGGTTTCCTTACAAACTGTATAGCACCCTTCATAAGTGTTGGCCAGTAGTAACCTTGTCTTAACACCTCATGCGCTAGTGCCAGCCCACAGTGTGATTGCCACAGATCCTTTCGTGTATCTCACACAAAACATAATTGACCTCTTCGCCTTTGGTGCATCATAGAAGGGATGATGAAAAGCTTCTCTTGTAAAGCATTTTGTCTTGGATCACAAAATGAATAACTCTACGCCTAAGTTTGTGTGCATTTTATGTGTCTCCTATAGCGTTTGGTCCTTAAGAAAAGCAATGATTGCTGCATTCAAAGAGAAACTCCTTCAATCTACATCATCTCCTCCTATTTGGATATGGAAGATCGAGAAATGTGTTCAATTGGTACAATTTTGAGAAGCTCTGAATCTTTGCTACTGGCTAGCTTTAACAAGGCATCGGCATGCACATTCCCCACCTTTGGTATATGGGTCGACTCGAATTTCTCAAAGGATGGAAATGACTCCATGACTTTTTTTAGATAAAATGCCATGCCCTTATCCCTTGTAAAGCTCACCACCAAGTGTGAATCCCTACTTGCCATTAATCTCTTTACATGCATCTCCTTTGATAGCTTGAGGTCCGCCAATAATGCCTCGTATTCTGCTGTATTGTTAGAAGCCTTGAATCTATACCTTATTGCACAGGTGAGCTTGTACCCCTTTTGGCTTACTAAAATTACCCTGTTCTAGAGCCTCGTTTCACTAGAAGATTCGTCGACAAACAAGCTCCAAGTTGGGGGTCTAGTGATATTGATATTCGGGGTTGTGGTGAATTTTGCTATGAACACTCATCCCTTTACCACATTCCTTAATTTGAAAAAAATGTCGAACTCACTTAGTTCCACAGCCCATTTCGTTAGCCTCTCCGAGGCATTAGGTTTCTCTGAAGTACTTGCTTAAGCAAGAGGTTGGTTAGTCTCCGTATACTGTAGGCTTGATAGTAGGGCCTCAATTTTCTAGAGGTGATCATTATGAAATAAGTGAGCTTCTCCATATCCGTATATCGTGACTCTGCTGATGATAAGGCATTGCTTACGTAATAAACGGATAGTTGTGCACCACTCTTTTCCCTAACAAG
>NW_019256747.1:257338-263210 GCF_002742605.1 Olea europaea var. sylvestris
CCCCCCCCCCCCCCCCCCCCCCCTTTTTTTTTTTTTTTTTTTTTTTTTTTTTTTGTGAAAACGTGGGTTTAGGTAACACTTTGGGCCTTTGGTTAAGCTTAAAAACTTGGAAATAATACATAACTCCTACATATAAAAGATATATTTTAAATTTGTTAAATTATTCCAAAATTCTAATATTAATTCCAACTAATAATACATACAATATATAATTAATTGAAATTAATTATCCCCATCCCCACTCACTCCCACCAAATTTAAAATACCTCAATTGGTAATATCTCACCCCACCCAAATGATAAAAGTGCTTTGGAGTTTATTTGTGTAAGGACTGAGCTGTGTGCACAGTGAGTGGGGATGGGGATAATTAATTGTATGGTACACAGCTCGGTTCACAGTCCCCTCACATCGAGGGGGTTGTCAATTAAAAAAATGGGCGCGGGCCCCTTCTACAGTGAGGAGACTGTAAGTGTACAGCATCTTTTGGTATTGTACAAGTAGGTTAACCCTTTGTTTAATGTGGTGGTGGGGTGATAGCATTATTTTAATTACTGTGAGGTGGCAGTAGTGTTGCATTGTAGTTGACGAGATTTGTTACTAACAGTGTTATATATGACCAAATTTATTATTTGTGACCGTACTTGCATTATCTGTGGCTAATTGTGACCAGACCGTCTCTGACCAATTCATTCTAATTTGTAACTCTATGTAATCAAGTCGTTGTCATGTGTTATTTGTAACTAATTGTGAACAAATTTGTATTCAGTGTGACTGTTTGTAGCAAAATCAATCTAATTTGTGACTCACTACTAATCTAGTTACAGACAGTTACAATGAAGACAAAATTGATCACATCCGATCACAATATTTAGTCATAGAGCCCCACCACAAAAAATCCGCACACACTAAACTATTACCACAATTCATAACCACTCACCATCATCACCACCACCACTCTAATGTATCACCACTTCTACCTTCAACTTAAAATTCACAACAACAATCACCATCACTTCCACCAATACATTCAACAAACACCAACCACCATCACCACCACCACCAGTGGCATCAAACCATCATCAGTCAAATTAAAAAAAAGAAAAAAAATGATTTTATCCATCCCAAATCTAAAAGCGAAGAACGCGTGGTGTGTATTCTCTTGTAGTTTCTTCAAGCACTGTTGGACCACCTCTGAACCATCATTCCAACCAGCCGTTCCCCAAATCTATAGTTCCAAGCACCCATCGTCAATCCACCATTCCTTCAACCACCCACCATCTCAACCAATCACTCCATATTTCTGTTGTCGGACCACCATCGGTCCACCATATCATTGCCATCGCACTCTATTACACTCCCGAGCAATACTAGAAGAGGAATTGAAAGAAAAAAGTTAAACAACTTGATAGAAAAATATGAACGATATGAGAAAGTAGGGATGGGGAGTGAAATGCACAGGGTGGTTGGGAAATGAGATTATACGTGATTTTTGAAGAAAAATATTTACTACCCGACTTATGAAATTGAAACTTCAAATCTAGTGTTTAAGGCAATTTCCTTAAAAACTTTACTTTTCTATTCGCGATAAAATCAGAGCCCACAAAATCAACAAGTTTTAACCCCTAATACCTTTTTTCATATATTAATCTTATGCCTATGGTTCCTTTTTCATATATTAATCGACAAGTGCTTATCAATGTAATTTCCCTGGATTTGACCTAAATCTGCTAAGAAGGCTTATAGGATATGAGAGATCACTTCTATTGCTCACCATTGAGTACATAATTGATCCTATGACATTAGCATATGGAACTTTACTCATTAAACCCTTTCTTCTTCATCTTTGGGTGATTGATTACTAATTAGTATGAAGTGTGATGTTAGTAGCACATTTACAGGCTTTGAATCTTTCACCCCAAAGTTATTAACTAATTTTTTTTCTAAGTAATGAGTTCGATAAAGAGTTAGTTTAGATTTAAGTCTGTCTAACAACATCCATGCCTAATATCCTTTTTGCTAAACCAAAATTTTTCATATCAAATTCAGATTTGAGCATAACTTTTGTACTTTTAATTTCGGCCATCTTTGGTTCAATGAGAAGCATATCATCCATAACTTTTGTCGAATAAACTTATGATCTTTCAGGTGTAATTTTACTATCAAATCCGATATAAAACTGTTTAGGAGCTTGCTTAATCCCATAAAGAGATTCTTTTAATAAACAAACTAAACACACGTTTTCCCTTAACTTCAAGATTAGGTGGCTGTGCCATATATATGATTTCATCTAAGTCACCATACAAGGATGCAGTTCTTACATCCATGTGTTCTAAGACCTATTCGCCATGACTTTTGAGAAGTCAAATGACGTTTTTGAGATTTAAAAGCTACTTTTGAATTCATCTGATTATTTTTATGAAAATGCTTTATCTAGTTAGATGAGATTTTGCTTGATTCCTAAATGGTTAATCTAGATATGCACCTTCGTTTATCTTAAACACCCACTTGCAACTAACTACCTTTGTATGTTGTCTTTATTAAAAAGGAGTGCAAGTGATAATTTACATCACTTGTTGTCAAACACATGAAGTTATAGGAATAAGATTTTTTATTCTCAAAATGAACAATGTTAATACAAGTTCTTGCTCTGTTTTTCACATTTACAACGTCTATTTTGAAGTTGAAAGACAACTTGGACTATTATCTATTCTTAATAAACCATTATTATTTTTTAAATATTTTCAACCTCTTTTGTTATGCAAATTTACTTAAAAAGTAACAAGAGCATGTCTCATCAGGCTTAAAAGTTTCATTTAAGTTATTCCTGTTTTACCAAACCTGAGTTTCTTTAAAATTCACATTTTCTTTATAATTTCAATACAAAATCCTATTTTTTTATGGAAAAAAGAAAAGAAAAGTGAATCTCCTGCTTTTATTCATAATTTCATTTTTGCGATCATACATAATTGGCCACAAAAATATGGTTCTTTTTACACATGTACTAAGTTACTTATTTTAAAACTAACTAATTAGCATACACATAAGATCCAACCCAAAAATATTTGAAAATAGAAATTTACTCAAAAGTAATTTTTAAAGAAGGCAATATGAAATCGAACACTTACCATGATAAAATGGATAATGAAGTGTACATGTCTATTTGTTTAAGATAATGTTAAATCAACTTTTTGATGGTCATTTTAGTCGTAATGTATTTGTGACCCAACCTACGTAGTTGAAGTCGAGCATGATTAACAATGTATTCCGTGATGAAGAGAAGTATTCTCGTTGACATAGGTCCTCTTTGTTCTTCTCACTTGGTGTTTTTTAAACAACAATCGACAGTGTTGTCTTTAGAAGACATCATTAGCACACAAAGTCTGTATATCCAAAATTAATCTAATTTTATGATTTTTCCAAATGTGAGAGGTCAATCTTTTGGAGAAATTTTTTGGACGTTGACAAATAGTCAAATGACTATTTTATCTGGGCCATTGTGGCTTCTTCGTAAATACTCTCAAAAGAGAGGGTATGAAACTGGAGATTACAAAAAGTACAAAACGTCGCCGTTTACACAAAAACAACGTTTAACCCCCAACGGCTAGTTCCATCTGACCGTTTTAGGCCACCATAATTCAAACTCTTACGCCATAGCCTCACTCCATCACACACAGGAAAAAGAAAACACTTCTCACTTCAGCTATAAAATCACAGGAATAAATATCACCAAAGAAAAGCAGAAAATTAAAAATCATTCTTCGATCCAGATCTTGATTCAGAGTGGACAAGGAGTAGCAGAAAAGAATTGCGTCAAAGAAAATGGTGTACGCATATACCCCCACATACTACACATCACTGCACGACTCCATAACATCTCTGTGCAAAAGCATCCTTCCATTTTCCTTTAAGAAAAGGCGGCTTCCTGCAATTGCTGCAGCAGAGCAGCAGCTCTCAAAGCAGCAGTCCGATAACCTGAAATGGCAGCAAGATTCATTCCACCAAATACTTAATCTAATGGGTCTTTGTAAAGAGGGCATTCTGTCTGAAACTGAGGTCTCTGCTTTCAGAACACATCTTCTGGAAACTTTAATAGCTTCGTCTATAGATCATGAGCCAACCGTCATTTTAAGGGACAAGCTGATTTTTTTGCAGGTAAATATTGGTATTGATTTGACATATGAATGAAGTTAGTCCTTTATCCCCCACACTTTTTTGAGTTTTTAAAGGGAATCTGATTTTTCTTTTCGTTTTTTGCTTCCCGTTTGACCTCATAAAGTAATTTCTCAAGATTAATTTAGTGGGCCTTTCAACTAAGCTGTCAAATATTCAATGGTGTATGGATGTATATTAACTGTATGGCAGAGTATATGGCATGAACCGGATTTAATTCATATATTAAGTTCCTTTTGTGGTTGAAGCTCCAAAATTTATTTCATTTATGTTTGTGCAAATATCAAAATTAAAGGCAATTATGTGGCTTTCTTGCAGGAGTTGTTCTATGCCAAATGCATTTCAGAGGATGAGTATCATGCTTCGAAAAGACCATTGTTACAGAGGTTAGCAATTCAAGGAGCCGAGATTGAAGCACGAGATGTCATAGTGGGGACACAGAAAGAGGCTTCAAATGAAGAGTGGTCGGTTATAGATTTGAAGGATGAGAAATGCTTGGTTAGTCAAGAGTACCTAATGTCAAAGAATAAACCGAAACCGGGTTCAACAGTAAAGCAAATTAAAGGAGCTGCATCTGCATTTGGCTTTATATCACCCATTAAAAATTGCAAGTTGAAGGAAGAAAAGAATGATAACAATTTGAGACCAATGCCATTTGATCAAAACGTAAGCACCTCAAGCTTTTTAAGGAATGAAGTTGGGCTTTCTACCGGAAATCGTTTCTGGAATAGTAATTTGAATGAAAAAGAGAGTGAAACAAAGTCTATTCTCATGGCAGAGAGCTTGCCAGCAGATTCTGTAAAGATTGACAAGCGAAGTAGTGGCGATAAATCCAAAAGGAAACCTTTTAAAACCCTGTTTCAGAGAGAGGGACGGGGGAATGGTGGTGATGATCATGGTCCAGAACATGAGGAAAAAGAAAAGATGAAATCAGGAAAGAAGCAATGGGGATTTGATGGATTCAAGAAATGGAAGAAAACTGATTCCGAGGATGAAACAGTTCCATTGTCCCTCGGTGAAAAATCGGATGGTGAAAGTTACACTGGCAGGCTCATCATGAACCGAGCGGCAGAGGGACCAGACACCAAGCAAATTAAGAGGAAATTGCATCCTGATGGTGCACCTACAGATTTCTTTGTCGATAAGGTAATAACATTCTAATATCTTGAAATATGTCTTGTTGAATTTTGTTACAGCTGTTTTCTTGACTAGATTCTAATGGAGCTTGTAACTTATCTGTTTACTGCTGCTTTTCTGCTTTCATGACAATTGTAGGTTTTAGGAGAGAACATAAAGAAGGAGCTGTCACGAATCCAAACAGAGCTTGGTGCCAAAAATCAAACTTTTGATTTGTCGTAAGTGTTTCTTTTATTTTCAGCTCTCTTGATCTTCGGCGGATAGCAGGAATCGAACCCGCATCTTCTCGTTGGCAAAGAGAAATTTTACCATTCGACCATATCCGCAATTTTTGTTCTTAATACACATATCCACACACACACACACACACACACACACACGATCCATACCTGGATCGTATTTGTGCAGTGTCGGGCTAGAGACTCTTCTGGGCGATTTATATTATTAATATAATAAATTGAAATTGAGCCTATCCTCTCTTATTTATTCATATTAAAAAAAACTTAATCTAATGCAAAACCAAAATACTCGGAGGACTCTTCTGACAAAATAAAAAATATGTAAT
>NW_019256747.1:266902-284014 GCF_002742605.1 Olea europaea var. sylvestris
AATTACTTGTTATATTATTTTATTGAAAAAATATATAATTGGAAAAAGAGAGAAAGATGTATTAAAATTTTAATGGGTTGCCAAACAACCCCCTAATGAAAAGTTTGACCAGTAGTCTCTGAGAAGGGGGGAAGAAAGAAGGAAAAAAATATTCAGACAAATAAAACCCCAGATCCCTCTTGTCCCTGATCGATCCCACCGTCTTCTTCTTTTGTATATTCAATCTCTGTAAATATCATTCACTCATAGTTTTTACTTATATAGATCCAATCCACACATTCTATTGTACATCACGATTGTGAAATGATGCAACTCAAAACCCTAACCCTAGATCCACCACCTGGGCTGATCTTCCCGTGCCTCAACCCTCCAAACAAGACCCTCAAATTTCACCGATTCCTAGTACTTATTCTGACCTTCACCGCCTACGCGGCCTTCCATGCCTCTCGTAAACCCCCCAGCATTGTTAAATCTGTGCTCACCTCTCCCACCCCCGAATTCCTCAATGCCACCATAAGCAATGGTACCACGGCATCAAATTCTGATAAGGGTTCATTTCAGTTCTCCAGAAATCCACTTCAGAACGACACAGGATGGGCACCGTTCAATGGACCTGATGGACCTCACCGTCTTGGGGAGCTTGATCTCTCGTTTCTATTGGCCTATTCCATCGGCATGTATTTCTCTGGCCACATAGGTGATACCATTGATTTGAGGATTTTCTTGACAATCGGGATGCTGGGTAGTGGCATTTTTGTAATATTTTTTGGGTTGGGGTATTTTCTTGATTTGCATTCTCTCTGGTTTTATGTTACCATACAGGTTCTGTGTGGGTTGTTTCAGTCTGTGGGGTGGCCTTGCGTGGTGGCAGTGGTGGGCAACTGGTTTGAGAAGGCGAAACGAGGGTTGATCATGGGGGTATGGAATTCTCATACCTCCGTGGGAAACATCATGGGGTCTCTAATTGCTTCCTCGGTATTGGGGTTTGGATGGGGATGGTCCTTTATGCTGCCTGGTATTTTCATTGTGATGGTGGCTTTTCTTATTTACTTGTTTCTTGTCGTGAATCCAGAAAACATTGGGTTTGAGTTATCAGGGGAGGAGGTTGAGATGAGTGTTGAAGGAGTGGCTCTAGTGGATTCAGAAATAAATGATACAGAGGAATCAATGGAATATGAGGATGTGGAGAGTTCAGTTGCCATAGGATTCCTTGAGGCATGGAGGTTACCTGACGTGGCATCTTTTGCATTCTGCTTGTTCTTCTCTAAGCTCGTGGCATATACATTTTTATATTGGCTGCCGTTCTACATAAGACATACTGGTAGTTATTCTTTTTTTCTTTTTTTCATTGGTTGTAGATTTCGAATTTGGGTTTTTGATCCAATTAGGAACTAATTTATACTTGGACGGCAACAAATGAGATCACCTATTTAGATTATGTAAAATTCATCTTGGCTTCATGTGTCTCGGAGTGAAATGGCATGGATCTACATTTTAATTTTATGGTTCAACTGTAATTTACATGGCACTTTACTGGGAAGAGAATAGAAACTTGAAGTTTAAAATTATCAGAACGACTGTCGAAGGACCAATTCTCAGGTTTCAGGAACTATGAATAGCCTAATAAATTTATAGTTGCACAAATGGCTTGCATAATGCACTCCTTTCATTACTATGGTTGTCTATGCCCACATGTATATGGAGCAAAATGCCCGTGTGTCTGTCTTAATCTGCATGATAGTGTTTTATGTTCCTTTGGTTGGTGTGGATATTAGTTACTTATCATTCTTCTGTGTTTGTTGTATTTGTAGCTGTTGCAGGTGTGCATCTGTCACATAAAACTGCTGGGATCCTCTCAACAATTTTCGATATTGGAGGAGTCTTCGGTGGGATTTTGGCAGGATTCATATCCGATATGATTGATGCTCGAGCTGTCACTTCAGTTATATTTTTGTTTCTCTCAATTCCAGCTCTTCTTTTGTATCGAATATATGGCAGTGTGTCAATGTTCGTCAATATTGCATTAATGTTTGCTTCTGGTTTACTGGTAAATGGACCGTATTCCCTAATTACCACTGCAGTTGCAACTGATCTTGGTACAAAGACCTTGATAAAAGGAAATTCTCGTGCATTAGCTACTGTCACTGCAATTATAGATGGTACTGGTTCTGTAGGTGCTGCTCTTGGACCTCTTTTGGTTGGATATATTTCTACTAGAGGATGGAACAGTGTATTTTTCATGCTTATTATTTCAATATCCTTTGCGGGGTTCCTGTTGATTCATGTTGTGAAAAAGGAGGTTAAAGAAAAGCTGAATGATGGAAAATGGCTTTGGTGCAGCATACTCACCCATTAATAATGGACTTCGTCAAGACCTTTTTGCTCACACATTTACATCTTGTTATAGAACGACTTTTTCGTTGCTGATAGGATAAAAATGGATGATCCATGAGAGATAAAAATTCCGCTGCTGCTATTTTTTACTATTAGGAAGAGTATTAGTCTATACATCAAACTGGAACTTGTCTGGGTTCCATCCTCACATGTATTATTATTATTATTTTTTTTTTGTCATATTAGGAAATCATTTTGTATACTAGCTTGCAGGAGATAGGTCGGAAACATTTATTTTAGCACAATTCACCTTTTCTACTGCTATTTTTCATTTACTATTTGTACTTCATTGAGCTTGTAGCTTGTATTGATTGAGCCTGTTGTAAAATCTAGAATACACATAAATCATTTTTTCCTTTTAGATGCCATATCCCATGCCTGCCTTGGTTTATATTCGTATTTCTTATTTTATATGTTCTAGTGTGGCCATACATCGATATTGACTTCCTCATTTCAGCATCATTCATGTTATACTTTTTATTGAATAAAGACATTGCCATTTTTAATTTATCGTTTCTTACATTTCTTTTGTTGGATCTGATATTACTTTTGCTGTCGTACTGTTGGTATTTAAAAGTGTACTACATAATTTTTTGGAATTTGAGAAAAATATTTATGTCTTAATTAAGCTGAAAGCTTTGTATGGATTTAATTTGAGTTCTTCATCCATGACTAGTTCGATAGGTTCTGTTAGTTTGTTTCCTTCCCTTTCAGCATAAATTTGGCTTTAGTGCATTCATGGGAGAAGGAGCTTCAAAAGCTGAAGTGTGAATACAGTTGCTTATTTGTATTACGTTGTTAAGGTGTATATTTCTCAGTTCATTGGTTTCTGCAGTTGCTAGAGGTCTTTTTATTTCCTTTTTCTTTAATTAGCTTCAATTATTTTTAGGGTTCGGAACCGAGAGGTCAACGGACATATCTGCAGTTGTAACTGTTTTGGATCATTTGGTTCCAAGTACATTCAGGAGTTGGAATTTTATCAGTTAAAGCGGAAGGGATTGATACCAATGGGTTCGGGCAGTGGCAGGCCAAGTCATAACCCAACTCCTCGGGTGGGGCCCACCATCAAAGCACCCTCTCCTCTGTCTTCAACTCCAGAGTCTCTTCTTCCTCTCACTCCCACAATGAGGAACATAGACGTACGTTTGTTGAGTTATTAGTTTCATTACACAATGAACTTTGTCCATCGTTAAGCTTTACTCGCTATACTTTGAATTGTTTTCAAGTGGTCCCTGAAGTTGCACTCCATCCATCACCCACGAAGTTACCATTGCTTGGGAAGCCTACGTGGACGGATGCATTTTCTTGAAATTCAGGTCAGTTCTCATTATTATGCATTTTCTTGACTATTGAAAACAACGAAACTTAAATTGTATAATATTCATAATCTTCAGTCACACACAGTTATCACTATTTTTTTAAACATAAAAAACGATCCTTTGAAAATGCCCAAGAATTTTAACAATTTTATTTTTTATATTATATTTGTAGTGACATCTCGAATGTGATGTGAATTCTTGAATCTTTAATGTTTCTTCGTAGACTTGTGCATTTAAATTTGTATAATGCCTTGTATTTTGATTTATTTCTTTTTCTTGTATTCAAGAATAGAATTAAAATGATTTCTGGCAATGTGATTTACATTTAGATACTTGTTCTGTGCTAGAAGATTGTGAATCAAAAAGAAGGCAATGGTAACTTAGTGGGTGATGAATGGAGTGCTACTTGTGTTCAATGACCATTTGAAAGTAACTCAAAAGTACAATTAGTGATGATGGACAAAGTTCATTGTGTAATAAAACAATTAACTCTTTCAGACTTGATACTTGCGCAGTGTTTATTTGGCAATTTTCATTCCAGCATGCCACATCAGATTTCGTCTGTACATGTATGGTTCAACGAAAAATTTGTGGGTGACCGATGGAGTGCAACTTGTGTAAGTTCAATGACCATTTGAAAACAATTCAAAATAGTGATGAAAGCGTGACAATGGACAAATTTCAATTTGTAACAATTAACTCTACATTTTGTTATACACGTGGACCAAGTGTATTTGTTGGATTTGGTAAATATTTTCTGGTTTTATGGTCAAAATATTGATATGGAGATATCTATATGAGTCGTTAAAAATTGATTTTTAAGAGTTTGTAACTTAATTTTTTGTATGTGGATGATCCAGGTGTATTACCGGTGAATTTTTCCGAACAGTCACCTAGCGAAATTCAAATTCACTAGAAAGGACTGATCTTATCGGTGAAGAGGCGTATTGTAGATAAATTTAATAGATATAGTAGTCCCCTCTTTTAGAAGAGGTGACGTAATCTCTTTGGAGTTTAAAAATTCTGGAGAAATCAAAGAATGACTCATTACCATACATTTTACAGCTTGCTGCTGGACCTGGTTGGGCAATTTAGGTGAATTAGGTCTTCTTTTAGCAAGAGAAAGTCCAAGAAAATGAAAATATTATCTTTCCTAGATTCAAAATATAGGAAAAGAGGACACCTGCTTACACTCGTGGCCACGCTTTTCACTAGCATAAAAAAATATCCGATCTAACACGCACACAAAAGTAATATCATAATATGACCATACTATCGATGTGTAGGTGCCAAACAGTCACATAATGCAACAACAGAAGCTCCAACGTCTGTATAGTGTATACCTCTCCCCTTCGTAGTGACAAACATATTCTGAGAAAGTTCTTCCCCAACACAAATAGCGAGCGAGTTGCCCATGAAGTGAAGGGGTTGACCAAAATTAAAGAAACATTTGAGTGCAAGGAACAAGCGAGGGAATGAACAATCCTTGGCCTCCCCAAAAAATGATGAGATCAGTACCACGGCTGTCTTTGCATTCTCAAGTTGGTTTCCCACTTCCTAGACAGTGCAGGCCTGACTACAGGCGAGGTAGACAATCTCTTCAGGCCCCACTATGGTGAGGCCCCAAAAAAAATTATTTGGTTTTTATTTTACATGTATTTTTACATATATATAGTGTTCCATATTTGAAATTGGTCTAAGGCCCCCAAAAATCTTAGGGTCGGCCTTGCTCCCAGAATGAGTATTTAACTATGCCTATTACAAGCATGCCTTCTTTACTCTGGGTGTTCAAATTCTGAAGTTGAGGTTTCAGGAATGTAAATATATTAATAATACTTTTGTGTACCGTAACAACAGCATAGCCTCATGCTTTATTTTGTGTCAACTCATCCACTTTGACACGAAAATCAAGCATTTCAAAAGGAAAAAATGTGTCTACCATATGACTTATTTACAGCACACTTTAAGACAATATCCAAATATCATCATCATCATTAAAAGAATTACTGTAGATGGTGCTGATTCGGCCACCCCAGGATAAAAAATGATGAGAAAAATACCTAACCTTCAAGCAGAAATTTAAGGTTCTGAAGACCCTCAGCAGAAATGCACCTTGGAACTCTGGGTCTCTGCACCACGAAAGGAGGTGGTGGCTCGGAGTGAAAGCAAACCATCACAACTGTCAAGTTGTCCGTAGCCCCTCGCTTTTTAGCTTCATTTACAATATCTTTGCAGCACAATTTCACATTATTGTGTTCTTGTAGTCTCCTCCTAGCAAAGTCCACTGCGTTTTGGCTTCTAAAAACGTCCCAAATTCCATCACTGCCGATTATCAAGAACTCATCTTCTTTCATTAGGGTCATCAATTTAAGTTCTGGCTCTGCAATTAATGGTCCAACGTTTTCCCCATCCAATCCTTTGATATGCCAGTTTCCTAATGCCCGAGTCACACCTAACTGCCCGTTCAAATATCCTTCTTCATCAATGAATCCCCCAAGTGATTCAATACGTGCCCTTTCATTAACACAACAAGGTCTGTGATCCTTTGACATCTCTATTGCCAATCCACAGCGAGATAATACAGCCCTACAATCTCCCACATTTGCTACAAGTAATGATCTGTTCAAAATTGCACAACATAAGGTACAAAAAATAACTAAACCTTTCAACCCCGAGCTAGAGTTGTCAACATTTTCAGCAAATGCATTATATAAGAAGAAATGACAAGACCAAAACTATAATGCTGTATATTTGTACACCGTGAAATATTGGACATCAAGATTTTCAATTCAACACACACCAAGAAAATGCTATCATAAAAAATGAAATTTAGGACCGGAGAAGTTTACTGGCCAAATATCATTGCAGTGAGTGCAGTCGTGCCAGAGGACAGAGTAGAATCAATCGAGCAAGATCTTGCAAAGGCAGTGTCAGTCTCCACAAAAGATCTTGGGACCACTTTCTCAAGTTCCAATGGAAAATCGGCATCCTTGACAATGATTCTTGGTAAGTGGTCACGTACAAATTCTGCAGCACCTTTCCCACCATGTCCATCAAACACCTGCCATATGAACAAACAGCAAAGAGATATGAATCTGAACAAAATGGCCTTAAATTCTCTCTTTTAGTGATAATTTCCAACAAATGACGTCGGGAATATTTTTAGAAGTACATAGTAATCGTTTAGTTGTAAATAGGCAAAAAAGACAGATGTCAAATATACAGGTTAAAGAACTTACACCATAGAAGGAGACAGCCTCCTTTCCATGTATGCTGTTACCAAAATTCATAGCCAAGTCTGGAATACAAATGTGAGTGTCCTCCATGTCTCGCCGTCCTCCAATATCAGACCACCCCCCGGACCGAAGGGCTGGAAGGAAGTTATTCAACACAATGTGTTTCCCGTCTGTAATGGCTGCATCTTCGCAAATGCTTTCCAGCTGGAGAGAACTGGATTCACAGAAGCATGTGCCGTTAGTATGTACCCTTCTTGGACGAACTTCAGTTCGATGATCACTTGTATCAAGACCACCACGAAATCTTTGCCAGATCTGCATTAAAGAAATCACCACTAAAATCAAGAAGCCATCTGTCAGGAGACCTCAAATCATTAGAAGCATCAGATGAAAGAGCAATGGCTCTGGAATCTGTATGTCTTCTAGAGCTGCGTCTTGAGAAAGCATCCCAAAACAGTCTTCTATTACTCCTTGCGTCACTCCTGCTGACCTCAGTATAACTACTAGACAAAATATTGGAGGAGACACTCACCAAATCAACCTGTTTTCCCTTTCTGATGCAGTAAGTCCCAAAACCGAGGGAAATACATCCTGAATAATATCATCTCTTACGGAACGAAAGTCTACAGGTGAGTCAGACACTACAGAAGCCAAACTAGAATCAGAACTAGAGTTAGAGAATTTGATAGCTTTGCTAGCATTGTTTTCAATTGAAACTTCATCAAACAATCGTTGAGCTCTGCACAAATATGAGATTGATAACCATTCATGTTCATGTTCACCATTGACAATATTCACAATAACCCTTCCATTCACAGAAACTGAACTTGAACTTGGTTTATCTACATAGCAAGTACTAGCATATTCTTGACTGCAGAAGCTAGCAGTTGATGATGAGAAGGAACAACTTTCCAACGAGCATTTTCCTCTATCGACAGCCTTAACATTGTTTGGACTGCTTTTGAGACCGAGGTTTTTGCTAGAAACTGTACTTTTGTCATTTGTGATCCCGTGTATATTTTTGCTACTGGTAAGATCAGCTCTGCTGCCGGGGACAAAGCAGAATCTTTTTTCACGAAATTGAATTTCTCAGTATGATTATGTTCTGCCGAATTCACCAGTAATAGAGCTGGATCATCTTCCATCTACAGAAAACAAATTACAACTCATAAAACTAAATTTAAACAACCAATTTACCATTTATAACAAAATAAGTGATGAACATAAAAACAGAAAATACTTGCCAAAAGCCAATGCATCTAGTCCATATTGTAACTTGTGAATACAATCTAGAAATTAGAAAATCATCTAGATTGAATGATTTTAACACCACAAACGTCCAAGATTAACTTGACTAGAGAAGTTCTCCACCATAGTTTTGTCTTGCTCCTCTCGCATGTCCTAATATGAGAACGATATGACACATTTTGATAAAAATTAGTGAAGTGTATCATCCGAAAATTTGATAAAAGTTGTAAACTCTATGAAATGTTTGACTGAAAATAAATTTGAAGGAAAAACACGGAGAACAGAAATTTAGACATGGGCTATTGGATAATTCTAGAAAAAGAAAAGTTAAAATATACTTATTCATACTCGTGGGACCCATGAGTATTATCAAGCTATTCAACGCTCACTTCTATCTAATCATTTATAAACATCTTTCAAATATGCTTTTATCTGTCGATGAATTTAATCTATTTTAGATTCGTGTCATGACTAACTCGAAATCAATTAGTTTATACTTTATATAACTAATTACTAATAAGTAATTATCAACTAAGAGCCTGTTTGAGCCACATTATAATGAAAATGAGAATGAGAAATAGAGTCGTTATGAGCCCCACATCAGAGATAGAAATTCAAAAATGGTGGTTTGATGTGATGGATAACGGTCATATTTTTTATTTTAATGAGATAAAAATGTGGCTCAAACAAGAGCTAATTAATCATTAGTGCATGAAAGTTCCAATTCTTCAAATATGTTATTAAAAAAAATGCTTTTTAAACATTGTAATTAAGCCCTTGTTTGACACAATATAATGAGAAATTTTGGTAAAATGTATTATGAAATAGTATTTTTAGGAAAAATACGTGGTTAAAAAGAATGAAATTTTTTTAAGATTCGTGTCATGACTAACTCGAAATCAATTAGTTTATACTTTATATAACTAATTACTAATAAGTAATTATCAACTAAGAGCCCGTTTGAGCCACATTATAATGAAAATGAGAATGAGAAATAGAGCCGTTATGAGCCCCACATCAGAGATAGAAATTCAAAAATGGTGGTTTGATGTGATGGATAACGGTCATATTTTTCATTTTAATGAGGTAAAAATGTGGCTCAAACAAGAGCTAATTAATCATTAGTGCATGAAAGTTCCAATTCTTCAAATATGTTATTAAAAAAAAATGCTTTTTAAACATTGTAATTAAGCCCTTGTTTGACACAATATAATGAGAAATTTTGGTAAAATGTATTATGAAATAGTATTTTTAGGAAAAATACGTGGTTAAAAAGAATGAAATTTTTTTGAATTACTTGTTATATTATTTTATTGAAAAAATATATAATTGGAAAAAGAGAGAAAGATGTATTAAAATTTTAATGGGTTGCCAAACAACCCCCTAATGAAAAGTTTGACCAGTAGTCTCTGAGAAGGGGGGAAGAAAGAAGGAAAAAAATATTCAGACAAATAAAACCCCAGATCCCTCTTGTCCCTGTTCGATCCCACCGTCTTCTTCTTTTGTATATTCAATCTCTGTAAATATCATTCACTCATAGTTTTTACTTATATAGATCCAATCCACACATTCTATTGTACATCACGATTGTGAAATGATGCAACTCAAAACCCTAACCCTAGATCCACCACCTGGGCTGATCTTCCCGTGCCTCAACCCTCCAAACAAGACCCTCAAATTTCACCGATTCCTAGTACTTATTCTGACCTTCACCGCCTACGCGGCCTTCCATGCCTCTCGTAAACCCCCCAGCATTGTTAAATCTGTGCTCACCTCTCCCACCCCCGAATTCCTCAATGCCACCATAAGCAATGGTACCACGGCATCAAATTCTGATAAGGGTTCATTTCAGTTCTCCAGAAATCCACTTCAGAACGACACAGGATGGGCACCGTTCAATGGACCTGATGGACCTCACCGTCTTGGGGAGCTTGATCTCTCGTTTCTATTGGCCTATTCCATCGGCATGTATTTCTCTGGCCACATAGGTGATACCATTGATTTGAGGATTTTCTTGACAATCGGGATGCTGGGTAGTGGCATTTTTGTAATATTTTTTGGGTTGGGGTATTTTCTTGATTTGCATTCTCTCTGGTTTTATGTTACCATACAGGTTCTGTGTGGGTTGTTTCAGTCTGTGGGGTGGCCTTGCGTGGTGGCAGTGGTGGGCAACTGGTTTGGGAAGGCGAAACGAGGGTTGATCATGGGGGTATGGAATTCTCATACCTCCGTGGGAAACATCATGGGGTCTCTAATTGCTTCCTCGGTATTGGGGTTTGGATGGGGATGGTCCTTTATGCTGCCTGGTATTTTCATTGTGATGGTGGCTTTTCTTATTTACTTGTTTCTTGTCGTGAATCCAGAAAACATTGGGTTTGAGTTATCAGGGGAGGAGGTTGAGATGAGTGTTGAAGGAGTGGCTCTAGTGGATTCAGAAATAAATGATACAGAGGAATCAATGGAATATGAGGATGTGGAGAGTTCAGTTGCCATAGGATTCCTTGAGGCATGGAGGTTACCTGACGTGGCATCTTTTGCATTCTGCTTGTTCTTCTCTAAGCTCGTGGCATATACATTTTTATATTGGCTGCCGTTCTACATAAGACATACTGGTAGTTATTCTTTTTTTCTTTTTTTCATTGGTTGTAGATTTCGAATTTGGGTTTTTGATCCAATTAGGAACTAATTTATACTTGGACGGCAACAAATGAGATCACCTATTTAGATTATGTAAAATTCATCTTGGCTTCATGTGTCTCGGAGTGAAATGGCATGGATCTACATTTTAATTTTATGGTTCAACTGTAATTTACATGGCACTTTACTGGGAAGAGAATAGAAACTTGAAGTTTAAAATTATCAGAACGACTGTCGAAGGACCAATTCTCAGGTTTCAGGAACTATGAATAGCCTAATAAATTTATAGTTGCACAAATGGCTTGCATAATGCACTCCTTTCATTACTATGGTTGTCTATGCCCACATGTATATGGAACAATATGCCCGTGTGTCTGTCTTAATCTGCATGATAGTGTTTTATGTTCCTTTGGTTGGTGTGGATATTAGTTACTTATCATTCTTCTGTGTTTGTTGTATTTGTAGCTGTTGCAGGTGTGCATCTGTCACATAAAACTGCTGGGATCCTCTCAACAATTTTCGATATTGGAGGAGTCTTCGGTGGGATTTTGGCAGGATTCATATCCGATATGATTGATGCTCGAGCTGTCACTTCAGTTATATTTTTGTTTCTCTCAATTCCAGCTCTTCTTTTGTATCGAATATATGGCAGTGTGTCAATGTTCGTCAATATTGCATTAATGTTTGCTTCTGGTTTACTGGTAAATGGACCGTATTCCCTAATTACCACAGCAGTTGCAACTGATCTTGGTACAAAAACCTTGATAAAAGGAAATTCTCGTGCATTAGCTACTGTCACTGCAATTATAGATGGTACTGGTTCTGTAGGTGCTGCTCTTGGACCTCTTTTGGTTGGATATATTTCTACTAGAGGATGGAACAGTGTATTTTTCATGCTTATTATTTCAATATCCTTTGCGGGGTTCCTGTTGATTCATGTTGTGAAAAAGGAGGTTAAAGAAAAGCTGAATGATGGAAAATGGCTTTGGTGCAGCATACTCACCCATTAATAATGGACTTCGTCAAGACCTTTTTGCTCACACATTTACATCTTGTTATAGAACGACTTTTTCGTTGCTGATAGGATAAAAATGGATGATCCATGAGAGATAAAAATTCCGCTGCTGCTATTTTTTACTATTAGGAAGAGTATTAGTCTATACATCAAACTGGAACTTGTCTGGGTTCCATCCTCACATGTATTATTATTATTTTTTTTTTTTTTTGTCATATTAGGAAATCATTTTGTATACTAGCTTGCAGGAGATAGGTCGGAAACATTTATTTCAGCACAATTCACCTTTTCTACTGCTATTTTTCATTTACTATTTGTACTTCATTGAGCTTGTAGCTTGTATTGATTGAGCCTGTTGTAAAATCTAGAATACACATAAATCATTTTTTCCTTTTAGATGCCATATCCCATGCCTGCCTTGGTTTATATTCGTATTTCTTATTTTATATGTTCTAGTGTGGCCATACATCGATATTGACTTCCTCATTTCAGCATCATTCATGTTATACATTTTATTGAATAAAGACATTGCCATTTTTAATATGTCGTTTCTTACATTTCTTTTGTTGGATCTGATATTACTTTTGCTGTCGTACTGTTGGTATTTAAAAGTGTACTACATAATTTTTTGGAATTTGAGAAAAATATTTATGTCTTAATTAAGCTGAAAGCTTTGTATGGATTTAATTTGAGTTCTTCATCCATGACTAGTTCGATAGGTTCTGTTAGTTTGTTTCCTTCCCTTTCAGCATAAATTTGGCTTTAGTGCATTCATGGGAGAAGGAGCTTCAAAAGCTGAAGTGTGAATACAGTTGCTTATTTGTATTAAGTTGTTAAGGTGTATATTTCTCAGTTCATTGGTTTCTGCAGTTGCTAGAGGTCTTTTTATTTCCTTTTTCTTTTAATTAGCTTCAATTATTTTTGGGGTTCGGAACCGAGAGGTCAACGGACATATCTGCAGTTGTAACTGTTTTGGATCATTTGGTTCCAAGTACATTCAGGAGTTGGAATTTTATCAGTTAAAGCGGAAGGGATTGATACCAATGGGTTCGGGCAGTGGCAGGCCAAGTAATAACCCAACTCCTCGGGTGGGGTCCACCATCAAAGCACCCTCTCCTCTGTCTTCAACTCCAGAGTCTCTTCTTCCTCCCACTCCCACAATGAGGAACATAGACGTACGTTTGTTGAGTTATTAGTTTCATTACACAATGAACTTTGTCCATCGTTAAGCTTTACTCGCTATACTTTGAATTGTTTTCAAGTGGTCCCTGAAATTGCACTCCATCCATCACCCACGAAGTTACCATTGCTTGGGAAGCCTACGTGGACAGATGGAATCCAATGTGGCATGTTAACGGAGTTAAATTGTCAAATAAGCACTGCTTGACTGCCATGTCGAAAATGGTTAATTGTTTCAATACACATTGAACATTGCCCGTAGCCATACTTTGCTCACTTCAGATTGCTTTCTTTCAAATGGTCACTAAACATGTACAAGGTGTACTCCATCCATCTGCTACGAAGTTACCGTTGCCTTATTTTCGATTCACAACCTTGTAGGACATAGCAAGTATCTGATACCTCATCAGAGGGAGTTTCATAACAGGAGTATAATGCCTTAACGTCTTTATTCTGTATATTTTTTGGGAGATTATGTATGGTAGATGTACCAGTTTGAATCATGTTGACATGATTAATTTTCTTTAAATTAAGATGATTTTAAAGGTGGTCGTTGGCTACAATGAAGTCACACGTTTGGTTCAGATTATTATTTATTTTATTTAAGGAAGTTTGATCGAGAATGATGCATGTGACATAGGATACGTAACTTGGTTGAGATGAGTATAGATTAGACATGATTTGATTTGTGAAGTAGCACTCGTGAGGGAACAACAACTGCATCTTCGTCATGTATTTGATTAGTCGACTGTTTTCACTTATTGTGTCCTATAATTACATTCAAATAGCTGTATGAACTATATACTGATGTTAACTGAAAATCGTATTTTAATTTCAAAAGTTTGAAAAATCTCAACAGAAATGTTTGAGCAGTAGATCAAAGTCGACTTAACCAAATAAGTAAATTGTGAAATTCAGGTCAGTTCTCATTATTATGCATTTTCTTGACTATTGAAAACAACGAAACTTAAATTGTATAATATTCATAATCTTCAGTCACACACAGTTAATTTCACTATTTTTTTAAACATAAAAAACGATCCTCTGAAAATGCCCAAGAATTTTAACAATTTTATTTTATATTTTATATTTGTAGTGACATCTCGAATGTGATGTGAATTCTTGAATCTTAAATGTTTCTTCGTAGACTTGTGCATTTAAATTTGTATAATGCTTTGTATTTTGATTTATTTCTTTTTCTTGTATTCAAGAATAGAATTAAAATGATTTCTGGCAATGTGATTTACATTTAGATACTTGTTCTGTGCTAGAAGATTGTGAATCAAAAAGAAGGCAACGGTAACTTAGTGGGTGATGAATGGAGTGCTACTTGTGTTCAATGACCATTTGAAAGTAATTCAAAGTACAATGAGTGATGATGGACAAAGTTCATTGTGTAATAAAACAATTAACTCTTTCAAACTTGATAGTTGCGCAATGTTTATTTGGCAATTTTCACTCCAACATGCCACATCAAATTTCGTTTGTACATGTATGGTTCACAGACAACGAAAAATTCGTGGGTGATCGATGGAGTGCAACTTGTGTAAGTTGAATGACCGTTTGAAAACAATTCAAATTAGTGATGAAAGCGTGACAATGGACAAATTTTAATTTGTAACAATTAACTCTACATTTGGTTGTACACGTGGACCAAGTGTATTTGTTGGATTTGGTAAATATTTTCTGGTTTTATGTTCAAAATATTGACATGGAGATATGTAAATGAGTCGTTAAAAATTGATTTTTAAGAGTTTGTAACTTAGTTTTTTGTATGTGGATGATCCAGGTGTATTACCGGTGAATTTTTCCGAACAATCACCTAGCGAAATTCAAATTCGCTAGAGAAGATTGATCTTATCGGTGAAGAGGCGTATTGTAGATAAATTTAATAGATATAGTAGTCCCCTCTTTTAGACGAGGTGATGTAATCTCTTTCGAGTTTAAAAATTCTGGAGTAATCAAAGAATGACTCATTACCATACATTTTACAGCTTGCTGCTGGACGTGGTTCGGCAATTTAGGTGAATTAGGTCTTCTTTTAGCAAGAGAAAGTCCAAGAAAATGAAAATATTATCTTTCGTAGATTCAAAATATAGGAAAAGAGGTGTGGCCACGCTTTTCACTAGCATAAAAATGATCTCTGATCTAACACGCACACAAAAGTAATATGACCATGCTATCGATATGTAGGTGCCAAACAGTCACATAATGTAACAGCAGAAGCTACAACATCTGTATCGTAGTGACGAACGTATTCTGAGAAAATTCTTCACCAGTATAAATAGCGAGCGAGTTGCCCAGGAATGAGTATTTAACTATGCCTATTACAAGAATGCCTTCTTTACATTGGGTGTTCAAATTCTGAAGTTGAGGTTTCAGGAATGTAATTATATATTAATAATACTTTTGTGTACCTTACAACAACAGCATAGCCTCATGCTTTATTTTGGGTCAACTCATCCACTTTGACACGAAAATCAAGCATTACGAAAGGAAAAAATGTGTCTACCATATGACTTATTCACAGGACACTTTTAAGACAACATCCAGTTATCATCATCATCATTATAAGAATTACTGTAGATGGTGCTGATTCGGCCACCCCAGGATAAAAAATGATGAGAAAAATACCTAACCTTGAAGCAGAAATTTAAGGTTCCGAAGAGCCTCAGCAGAAATGCACCTTCGAATAGGAGGTGGTGGCTCGGAGTGAAAACAAACCATCACAACTGTCAAGTTGTCCGTAGCCCCTCGCTTTTTAGCTTCATTTACAATATCTTTGCAGCACAATTTCACATTATTGTGTTCTTGTAGTCTCCTCCTAGCGAAGTCCACTGCATTTTGGCTTCTAAAAATTTCCCATATTCCATCACTGCCGATTATCAAGAACTCGTCTTCTTTCACCAGGGTCATCAATTTAAGTTCTGGCTCAGCAATTAATGGTCCGACGTTTTCCCCATCCAATCCTTTGATATGCCAGTTTCCTAATGCCCGAGTCACACCTAACTGCCCGTTCAAATATCCTTCTTCATCAATGAATCCCCCAAGTGATTCAATACGCGCCCTTTCATTAACACAACAAGGTCTGTGATCCTTTGACATCTCTATTGCCAATCCACACCGAGATAATACAGCCCTACAATCTCCCACATTTGCTACAAGTAATGATCTGTTCAAAATTGCACAACATAAGGTACAAAAAATAACTAAACCTTTCAACCCCGAGCTAGAGTTGTCAACATTTTCAGCAAATGCATTATATAAGAAGAAATGACAAGACCAAAACTATAATGCTGTATATTTGTACACCGTGACATATTGGACATCAAGATTTTCAATTCAACACACACCAAGAAACTGCTATCATAAAAAATGAAATTTAGGACCGGAGAAGTTTACTGGCCAAATATCATTGCAGTGAGTGCAGTCGTGCCAGAGGACAGAGTAGAATCAATCGAGCAAGATCTTGCAAAGGCAGTGTCAGTCTCCACAAAAGATCTTGGGACCACTTTCTCAAGTTCCAATGGAAAATCGGCATCCTTGACAATGATTCTTGGTAAGTGGTCACGTACAAATTCTGCAGCACCTTTCCCACCATGTCCATCAAACACCTGCCATATGAACAAACAGCAAAGAGATATGAATCTGAACAAAATGGCCTTAAATTCTCTCTTTTAGTGATAATTTCCAACAAATGACATCGGGAATATTTTTAGAAGTACATAATAATCGTTTAGTTGTAAATAGGCAAAAAAGACAGATGTCAAATATACAGGTTAAAGAACTTACACCATAGAAGGAGACAGCCTCCTTTCCATGTATACTGTTACCAAAATTCATAGCCAAGTCTGGAATACAAATGTGAGTGTCCTCCATGTCTTGCCGTCCTCCAATATCAGACCACCCCCCGGACCGAAGGGCTGGAAGGAAGTTATTCAACACAATGTGTTTCCCATCTGTAATGGCTGCATCTTCGCAAATGCTTTCCAGCTGGAGAGAAGCAGATAAAAATTAACAGTTAGAGAAAGAGCTCTTATTTATGCAGCAAAAGGGGCTGTCTGGAGACAAATTTAACTTGCTA